>NC_092814.1:224880300-225037800 GCF_023375885.2 Dermacentor andersoni
TTACTTAGCTTGCGGTGGCTGGTCGAAAATCGCGGTGGCACGCAACGGAAGCTCAAGAATGACGCTAAAACGGACCCTCAGCAAAGAAGAGTTGGCAGAACGAGGGGGTAAACGTGCCGAAAGTGCTCGAAAACGTTACACGGCCGCGCAAAAAGCTTTATTATACCAATACACCCATGCTCTCCGGCAGGTACGAGTAGCCAACGTCTGAGCGATCGGCGGCAGCCATCTTCTATTCCTTTCGGAACGGGGCAGACTGCGGCTATTCCGAAGAAAATTCAGTTTTGTTCGGCATAATAATGCATCTTTATCGCGTACACGTCACTTTGACGCGGTGAGTTCTTGTGGTTTTGTGACGTCGCGTGACAGGCAGGTGAAGTGGGTGCAGCCCGAAAACTTTTTACCAATAGCCGAGGGCTAATGGCGAAGATCGGTCGAATCAGAAATAACTGTTTTTCTTTTTTCTGTCAAATCATGCATAATCAGTGTGTACACATCATATCAGATGGGGAGGTATCGCGGTTTTCGTGACGTCGCGTGACAGACAGGTGAAGTGGGGGTGGTCGAAAGAAGTTTTTGACCAATCGTGGAAGGCTGATAGCAGAATTGGAATAGAAAAGTTTGGAATAGTTTTACGTTAAAGCGCCCCTAATCTGCCATTCTCCATTACGGCGTCCCTGACAACTCATCGTGCGGTTTGGTAAGCTAAGCCCCATAATTTAATGTTGCAGTGCGCTTCGAAACACCGTGGTGAAGTGCAGGTGGGTAGCTACGGGGACCAATTTTTTCCTCTGTCTCTCTCATGAGTTTTCTGCTCAACGAAATACAGCAGAAAACATAAGAACGGTAGCGTGCTGTACAAAGCTCAAGCTTATATTTTCGCTGAAGCGTTATAAATTTTTTCTTACGAACGTAGAAGCCTTTGTAAATGAATGTCGAAAGGGAACTAGCTTTACGTAATCGGCTTATCAATAAGAATGCAAGAAAAATTGCGCACAGTTCGTCACTCCAACAACACTGTCTTGGTCGGCCACGCAGATCGGTCAGTTTCTTTGAACCACGGCACGGGACTTACGGGGATGCACTGTATATGAAATAACCAGCGTCCATTGCCAAACACACAGCATACGTGACCACAAGACTATTTCCTTACGCGAAGAATCGCTCAATGTCATATACAAATTATGAGGGCAGGACGAGGCCTACGGAATTGAATTGCGGGGTTTCACGTGCCAAAACCACGATCTGTTTATGAGGCACGCCGTAGTGGGGGACTCCGGATTAATCTTGACCACCAGGGGATCTTCAACGTGCCCCCATTGCACGGGACAGGATCGTTTTTGTATTTCGCCCCCATCGAAATGCGGCCGTCGCGGCCAGGATTTGATCCGACCACTTCGTGCTTAGCAGCGCGGCACCATATCCGCTAAGCCACCGGGGCGTGTCGAGGCGTGGAAAAGCACTGATATATGCAGGAACCTACTCAAAACTGCGCTTTTAAATCTACCTCCAATGTGCGTGCGCACTTGTTTGTGTGCGCGCATGTGCGTGTTCGCGTGTGCATTTGAGCTCCTGCGTAGCGCAAAGGACAGGAGTTCATTTCTTTTCTTTTTTCTTAAGCTAAGAAACCTAGGGTCGTGAACATGTCAAAATATATATGAGCCCCATTAGAGTGGCTAAAATTTTATTCATAACGCTAGATCCAAACATTTCACGAAGCACTAACTCCTCTTATGCACGGTAAATATTTGGCGGGCGGGCTACACTGATTCCCGGTATGCAAAACAAGCGCGTTTGTGCTTCCTTCACTGCTCCCTCCACTAACTAAGGCAAACACACCAAAATGACCTGTACGACGTCGCGGCTAAGCTCCTTTAACATATTTTTTCTAGCGTTCTAGCGTTATAGCGTTTTCCCCCTCTGTGCAGGTCTTTGCTACTTAGAGGCTTTCTTGAAAGCTTTTCGGCGGATAAGCACCCGACAAGGCTTTAAGCTGGGATCCTGCGCGGCCCAGATTCAACTTGATCCCACCGCTATTTTAATCTTTCTTTTTCTCTGACTCTTCGCAAACCCTCAGCTGACGTGTATAGCGTCTCGCGGTGCCTCTCTATACAGAGATGAATAGCAAAGAGGTACCATCAGGATGGCAGGCGTTTTTTTTTTTTTGCTTTTTTCTGTGACAAAATTTACTTTTATATATAAATGAAATTCATGCATGAAAACGCTTACATCAGCACAGTCGAGTTTGTCGGGTCACGGTCTTTAAGAAGGCTTGTTAGTCCTTCTCGTTATAGGCTTACTGCCTTAGTTTGCTTGTAAGTTGTGCAGGCCTGCTTGAAAAGTCACATCGGGTCAAACACCAACGAAGCTTCGTACTGTAACGGGCCGCTGCGTCGCCGCACCTATTTTCTCGGAAGTACATTTTACGCCATAACACAACCTCATGATTTCGAGCAGCATTCGCTATTCGGCCTCCGTGGCAGTATCCTAAACGATTCCGTTCTGGAACTTCCAACAGTAACTTCAAGAATAGAGGAGAACATTGTCCTACAATACGTATATAGTCTATACTATTTGTTGTGGAGGAAAATGTTTCGAAACAGCAGCGTGGGCCGTGTGTTCTGTCGCGTTTAGATATGCTAGAGCACATCATGCTAAGTTAGTATACTAAGTGCACCTTGTCGAGGTTCCAGTAAAGAGACGAGTGACGTGAAGGGAGAGAGACGGTGTGCGAGTGTTGCAAGAACGCCCTACCTTTGTACTCAATGCGTAGGACGACACCTTCAAACCGGATTTCCACGATACTCGGCAGCGGCTTGCGCATATGGCAGACCAAAACGGAAGTCAAACGGAAATGCGAGAGAACCGTCAGACAACGAACGGAAACTGGTATTCACATTCGGTGTCTGACTGTTCTCGCGTATTTTTGTTTAGAGACTAAAGAACAGTTTCGGTAAGAAATGACTGCGTGAGCTGCTAGTCTACATTGTCTTAGTATACAAACAACCGCAAAGGATTTGCTAAAGAACATCGAAAAGCTGGACCCGTATTTTGTAAATATCTTTGTCAACCGATTTAATTCATTTTCTATTTTTGTCTCACCGACTGGCTGAACTTGGCGATAGTGGGGATATGGTTTCGTGAGCTGCAATCTCGAAAAATAAAGAGAAAGGCATATAAAAAAGACATTATGCTAAACACGCTCCCAGTACGCTATAACACTGTACACAGGCTTGTGAAAGCTGCATCTACATCTAGTCCTTCTATGTGTTAGAAGTTGATTTTCTTACTTTAGTTGAGAAGTGTGCCATAAATCGTCCAGATGTGCCCTTTCTCGGCTAACAACATTTTCGAACGAAGATCTGAGCCATGACATTTCGCTTTTGAATATGTTCGCTGACATTACAGGCGGGAATTTGTTGGTACGAACTGTTTCTTGAATACGGGTCCAGCAAGGCCCGAGTTCGGCAAAGTTCGGCATCTCATCGAGCTCTGGCGACGCCCTAATGAGCCAATGTTATCAAGTCATAAAATTCAATCCTCGGCACGCGTACAGTTTCATTGGCTTATCTAGATCCACTCCTGGGTTGTTATTACTTCGGCATTACCTCATTGAAGACTGCAAAAAAGGAGGCACGTGGTCAAATGGTTGGTGCGTTCTTTCATTTGTTTATTGTTTCACCCAGTGCATTACTTGTGCAAGTAAATTATAGAAAACTTGTTTCTTTTTTATGTATTCGAAACAAAGGAAAGAATTGGCGGCAGAATGTGCCAACTGTTCTCCCGAACTACTCATGTATATAAATTGATTTATGAATACAGGCACTCATTTGTCGCAGAATTATCACGAGGAGGTGCATCACTGCACTCTGTACTTCGTGCAACTGAAGCAGTGTACCATTTGCGGAAGTAGTTTCATAATTCGCGCAACCTCCACGAATGTCTATTTGTAGATGGCATCAGCCAATGGATCCTGCAATCACGAACCTGACAGCATTGAAAAAGAAATAAAGAAAGAAATGAGAGAGGGACACCTGAATAACCAAAACAAAACAGCCGAATTGTTATTGAGAAACAAAAGGGAAGGAAAAGCGTTGTGCTATCACGCTTCAAGGGTGATGACGAAAACAAAAGATATCATCAAAAATTTCAATTAAATTATGGGGTTTTACGTACCAAGCCACTATCTGTTTATGAAGCACACCGTAGCACGCCGTTATAATTTGGACCGCCTGTGGTTCTTTAACGGGCACCTAAGAACACGGGTGTTTTCGCATTTCGCCCCCTTCGAAATGGGGCCGCCGTGGCCAGGATATGATCCGGCGACTTTGTGCTTAGCAGCCCAACACCATAGCCACTAAGCAACCGCGGCGGGTGTGTTATAATCAGTTGTCGATTTTAATTCACACGCAGCAACTTGTGTGATGACCTGAAAAGTACCTCCTTGTCGATGCTCTTTATAGGGATGCGGCAGAAGGTTAACGAATTCACGCCGTCCGAATCTCTCGTAGGCTGCACGTGACTCAGGAAGGACCGCAAAGCTTAGTGCACGCTCATGCGACAAGGCATTCCCTTGTCGCATTCCCTTGCACAGTGAAGCTACATATTCGAGATGACGCTTCTGAAATGTGAGATCACACTTTGAATGAGAGATCCGACATGTGTTTTGAATTTCTCGTCTATATTTTCCCTCGCCGTTCAGACACTCGTTGTTGATTGCGAAATCGACTCCTGTTTCTGCGTTTCATGAACACTTGGCTTGGTGAGTCAGATTTTAATCCATTTCGACACACACTCTTAGGCAGGAAGAAAGCCGGTCAGAGCATTTCATGTCGTTGACTAGTCGACACTTTCTTGAAGACACGACATAACACCCCCCCCCCCCCCCCTACCCCTAAGCCTTCCATTATTCGATCATGAACATTTCAGCAAAAAAATAGTGATGAACTGACCCCTTGAAAACTCTACCTTACCTTCCTCGAGAGCTGGCTTCTCCTAACCGGTGACCTCGCCTTCTACCGCAGTGAGAATAAATGGCTCTTATTGGCCAGACTCAAGTTCAGCAAAAACAACTGAGGTAGGTCGTCATTTTGTCACCACACGATGCCAGCTTATCCACTGTTCACGGATGGCTGATCCCATTGATAACGCGGGCGGGGCGTCGCTCTTACCATTGACGAAGCGCGAAAAGTAATAGCATCAGAAAAGGCAGCGCTACAACATCGCGGAACTGGGGCTGTATAACGTAAAACTATTCCAATATGTTTTTATTCCAATCTCCTGACGTCGAATTTGCGTAACCGCCGACGCAAGCATCGGGCGGTCACCCACAGGGTTGTCTGAACAGACCAATCAAATGCTCCCCTCGTTCATAGGAGGTCACATTTGTTTGCTTGAAAAACGAAAAACTTTGCCTGCACAGAGCAGCTTGTCTTATCTAATTGGCTCACAAGAGGCGAGGAACATGCTCAAGTGGAAAGGGATTCGATGAGACCGAGCCATTTCACTGAATATCGATAACCGGATGAAGAGGGTGGTGCCGGCGCCTGCGATTGGTCCGCTTTCTCTTACTTAGCTTGCGGTGGCTCGTCGACAATTGCGGCGGCATGCAACGGAAGCTTAAGCATGACGTTAAAGCGGATCCTCAGCAAGGAAGAGTTGGCAGAACGAGGTCGTAAACGTGCCGAAAGTTCTCGAAAACGTTAAACGGCCGCGAAAGAAGTTTTATTACACGCAAATAAACCCATGCTTTCCGGCAGGCGCGAGTAGCCAGTGTCGGAGCGGTCGGCGGCAGCCATCTTTTATTCCGTTCGGAACGGGGCAGCCTGCGGCTATTCCGAAGAAAATTCCGTTTTGTTCGGCGTATTAATACATTTTTAACGCGTACGCGTCACTTTGACGCGGTAAGTTTTTGCGGTTTTGTGACGTCACGTGAGAGGCAGGTGAAGTGGGTGCAGCCCGAAAACTTTTGACCAATAGCCGAGGGCTCATGGCAAAAAGACGTCGAATCAGAAATAACCATTTTTGTTTTGTTCGGTAAAATGATGCATAATCAGTGTATACTCGTCATATCAGATGGGGAGCTATCTCGGTTTTCGTGACGTCGCGTGACAGAGAGGTGAAGTGGGGGTGGTCCAAAAAGTTTTTGACCAATTACGGTGGGCTGATTGCAGAATTGGAATAGAAAAGTTTCGAATAGTTTTACGTTATAGCGCCCCTGATCATCGGTGGAAACGAATCGAGCGAACACAGCGCAGAAGCTCACGTAAGCCGGCTATACCGCCGCTACGAATCTTGAAAAAGGAAAATGTGCAACGCCAGGACGTATAACTGAAAGCGTCGCTCCAAGCCCATGTACCCTCCAAGGTATACCAGTGTGTGAGGGAGGCGGAAAAGCCAAGAGATTAAATTAAGTGTTGGAAAAGACTGAGGTTACAAAACGCTCCCGAAAATGTCTAGCCGGGAGGAAATCGGTAAGGTGCCGTCCTCTCCCACCAAATACATTTTGTAGAAAAAGCTGGAAAGCCTTCGCAAAATTACCCAACTTAAGTGAGAAAATGTGCCTTTAAGTCATGGCGTTTATCAAAGATATCAGTAGAGCTACATAATGGGTCCTAAAAAATAAAACAACGAAAGTGAACTTCGGAGAATGTACTGACTCCAGACTTCCAACCTCTTGCCAACGGAAGAGCCCGCGCTTCTGTTATATTATCGAAATAGCTGAACCGCTGGGAAGTGTAAAATTCCACAGATCAAAGTTAGGCATTTGGTAAGTAACCTGCACTTAGAATTTTCGCGAAGGAAACGTCCGATATTCTTCAGAGCTGTCACCGATGGTAAAAAACCACGGCACAGAATTGCATGATCCAAATAACCAATATCGCAAGTGTGATATTGCATACTGAGCGCATTAAAATGTTTCTACTGTACCGTAAAACCTCTGCCGTAAGCCATGTATCTTTCTGATCGGTGTTTTTTAACCACTGGTAACGTTGATTGCGGCTATAGCGGCTCCACAGCCACCGTAATCCTCCATAAAGAAAGCAACAAAATCCCAATAATAAATGACGTCAGGCAGGGAGATACGATCTCTCCGATGCTATTCACAGCGTGTTTACAGGAGGTATTCAGAGACCTGGATTGGGAAGAATTGGGGATAAGAGTTAATGGAGAATACCTTAGTAACTTGCGACTCGCTGATGATATTGCCTTGCTTAGTAACTCAGGGGACCGATTGCAATGCATGCTCACTGAACTGGAGAGGCAAAGCAGAAGGGTGGGTCTCAAAATTAATCTGCAGAAAACTAAAGTAATGTTTAACAGTCTCGGAAGAGAACAGCAGTTTACGATAGGTAGCGAGGCACTGGAAGTGGTAAGAGAATACATGTACTTAGGACAGGTAGTGACCGCCGATCCGGATCATGAGACTGAAATAATCAGAAGAATAAGAATGGGCTTGGGTGCGTTCGGGAGGCATTCTCAGATCATGAACGGCAGGTTGCATTTATCCCTCAAGAGAGAAGTGTATAACAGCTTTGTCTTGCCAGTACTCACATACGGGATAGAAACCTTGAGACTTACGAAAGGGTTCTACTTAAATTTAGGACGACGCAACGAGCTATGGAAAGAAGAATGATGGGTGTAACGTAAAGGGATAAGAAAAGAGCAGATTGGGTGAGGGAACAAACGGGAGTTAATGACATCTTAGTTGAAATCAAGAAACAGAAATGGGCATGGGCAGGACATGTAATGAGGAGGGAAGATGGTCATTAAGGGTTACGGACTGGATTCCAAGGGAAGGGAAGCGTAGCAGGGGACGGCAGAAAGTTGGGTGGGCGGATGAGATTAAGAAGTTTGCAGGGGCAACATGGCCACAATTAGTACAGGACCGGGGTAGTTGGAGAAGTATGAGAGAGGCCTTTGCCCTGCAGTGGGCGTAACCAGGCTGCTGCTGCTTCTACTGCTGATGATGATGATGATGAACGTTGATTGCTTCATGGGGTTGTACATCTCAAAGCAATGCGGCAGCTAAGAAAGAAGCCGTAGTGGAGGACTCTGGATAAATTTTACCCCTCCAAGGGTTCTTGGAGGTGCATCTGTACAGGAGTGCTTACTTTTTTCTTGCATTCCACCTACATCGAAACGCGGTGTCAGCTGCCGGGGATAGATCGCGCAACCTCGTGTTTAGCATTAAATGCCATAGCAACGAAGTCACGGCTGAGGGTCACCGGTAACGTCTTTGGCTAGTTTAAACCATCGAAAGTAAAAGAAAAAAATGAATCATGGTCAATTTTCATAATTACTGATAAAAACAGCCTGCCGAGCAGAGTGCAGACGTAAGCGCAGACGTCCACTGGAACACCTTATGAGTCATCTGGGAACCGCGGCGCTATGTAGAGGCGGCATGTTGTGAGGCAGTGTTGAAGTGCAATAGGCTAAAACCTCCTTCGTTGCTTGGCTGCTCTCCGGGATATAAAATCAACAATACGTTCGTCATTTTTGTGTTGTTGCTGACACGTTGACACAGCTGGCAAGTGGAGTGTAGCCGCCCTTTTCCAAGAAACGTTAGGCGCTCGTGCACCCGCATAACTCACTTAGTATGCCTGTGCCGACACATAGTTAACGTTGTCAATCCCTCTGTTTTATAAACCAAAGCACGTCGGTTCACTTGAATATTATTAAAGAAGTATTAGCGCTTCTTTACTTCATCGACCATCAGCACACCATAAAATTGCGAGACACAGTGTCGCACCTACTCATCGGAAAAGCGTAAGAACCCGACTTCATGCGGCTTTTAGTCAGGGCCTGCAGTCCGCTTAGTTTATGAATACATCTCGTCTCAACAATCTCCGTTACTCTAACACATAACGAAGAATTCAGCTTTCTTTCACAATTTCTAACAAGTCACTCACGCATGCCACACTGTTCGTGCCACCCGCATCTGAACTGCCGCGCAGCTGAGGCGCCCACGTATCCCCTCGCGAGAGGATATACAAGGCGCAATATTAACAGCCGCGGCGCGCACGTACAACCCAGTCGTATGCAAAGCGCACGTCGCTTGCCTCTGTACGAGGTCTTTCGTATTGAGCAATTTGAGGCACGTATGGTTCTGGGCGCGTAAGGACCGACCGATTTGGCATGCATCACTGAGTACTCCGGCAGCAAACACAGCGGCTCGTGTGAGAGTCCGCCTTGTCTGCCTTGACTAGACCCCTGCGCGTCGTTAACTGCGCAGCTTTCTGCCTTTCTATCCTCTCTCGCGCGCCGGCACGACTACTGACTTCTGCCAAGCATGACTGCCTGACCCGCTTTTATCAGTGCAGCTGCTCAGATCCAAGCTCGCCGGCAGAGTGAACGAAAGGAGACGAAATGGCTTCGTACTGGGTCCGTCGTTTTGCTCTACACCGGCGCAGGTCCCACGCGTGCACTTAATAGTCAGGCCATGTCCACTTGATTTTAAGAAGACCACTGCGCAGATGTTTGCGTTGGATAGCTCGCTTGATTGCTGTACAAACAATCCAGTGAATCAGAAAAATAGTGATGCTTTTATTTCAAAGCACTATTATACACTGTGCGTCAAGGCGCACCGCTATAGGGACACCACCCGCCGCGCTTGCACAGTGCCTCGTTCGCTATAGCGTAAGCTGTTTGTTGCGAAAACGGATCCGAGTCACTTCTGCCGCTTATTTAAACCAGTTGGGAACACGTGCTTCTGTAACTGTAGATCCCAAATAATAATGTTGCTTCACTCGTCGCAGAGAGATGATACAAGCACCAATTGGTGACAAACACGGGAAAAGACAACACTCATAATAACGACCAACCAAGGGCAACAAGGGCCGGCAGATGTATATTCAGAGCATGGTATCTAGCGATATAGTGCATGTAAAACGAAAATAATTGGGATATTAGGTCAGGCTTTACATGACATGTCGTTTAATGCCATAAAATATTTCTATGGAATGGCAAAATCTCTGCTTTCTGTGAAATCTTGCATCTGTCTTCAGAGTCATGACCTAGCTTCAATGCTGCTCCCCCCCCTCCGCCCCCCCCCTCTTTTTTTAATCTATAGAAAGTAGGCTATGCCCAAGGGGACAATTCACTAAGGAATATTTCTTCTCCAGTAAAAAAATTGCCGGCTCTTCAAGTCCAGCAATCTAGTACGCTTTGCACAAAGAACCAGCATCATTTCCTGAGTTAAGGAACGTGCAACTTTATCATTGAAACGTTCAGCTATAACTTATGGTATTTTAGCTTCAAGACGTCTCCTCCTTTCACGAAGCTTCGCACACAATGAGGAAAAAGGCACAGGCAAAGACAAACATGAACATTATTTGTTTTGTACTCTCGTCGTATAAACAAGGAAAAAAAACTTTGCGTGTATGCAAATTTTGATTATATTTCATGGGAGCACTGAAACCGCGAAGAAATCTTTAGAATGAACGTTTATCCTCCGGCTCTGACTTTAATCATCGCGGGAGTTTGTCGAAACAGAGAATACACCGATGGCAAAAAAAAAGGTATTTGGGACCATATAGTTTCCATAACGCTATTTCTTTCCCTGGCATGCAAATTTTTATAGCCTACCCACCGGCTCGGACGTTGCGTAAAATAAAGAAACACGCCAAAACGCAAAGCTAGAAACGGAAAGAAAGTGAAAATACCTGGTGATTATATCTCCTTTGGCAAAAGTTTTCGACATGCCCAATAATCCACGCTGCCGGCAATAGATTCTTAAAGGAGGCACCCGTGGGGACAATTGATGTGGGCTGGCCGAAAGTGCGAGCGAAGATAGAAAGAAAATAAAAGAAAAAAAGACGGAAAAGAACTAAAGCTCGAAGCGCAAGAACGACGTGTGCAGACGAAGAAGACGCTGGCCTTCGGAGGCGATGCGGCCTTCAGCTCATTTTTTTTTTTTTTTTCGTGTACGCGCTGAATATTCAATCAGACCTCGAGACTTCAAGCGGCTTGTGCCGGGGGGAGAGATATCGCCACCGATGACTGGGCCAGTAAGCACCGGGCTGCGCCGCCGATAAGGCGGTCCAGGCGCGGCCGATGCAGGCGCATGGTAGCCGGGTGATGGACGGCCAGACTCCGTTCTGCACATCCTCATGCGTACGGCAGAAGCGACCCTTCTTTTCATTTTTCTTTGTCATAAAGAAAGGTCCGCCGTGCAGGATCCAACTCCTTGCTCGATTATCAACAAAGCGTTGACCGGGGGCTGAACGGATGGCTATAGCTTTAGAGCGTCTTAGGTCACTTCTGACAGTGAGTCCTTTGCACCGCGCAAGTCGGCGGTAGTGAGTCGAACGCTATCAGAGACGGAGCTTAACGCTGTCATCGGCAAAAAACTGCTGGTATCTCTACTAAAGCTCTCTTTGCATTCACAAGCAAGTTTGATGCAGCAAGGTTTTGCTGCATGAGCTGAAACGAAGTGACGGAAAATGTGTGCTAGCTTTCCCGAAAAAAAAAAAACACTACGTCGTTTATTTTCGAGGCCGGATAAGTTTGATAGCTATATGCACTCACAACTTATCGCCAATGTCGGTAAAGCTATGTCCGCACATGTATACATTTGAATAACTGAGGAAAGCTTATTCAAAGAACAAGAGATTTCAGTTACTCTTTCGGCTCTGACCTCATTTACTGCCACAGGAGCCACTCGCCACATCCCCCCCCTCTGCCTCTCGCCCCGAGTCCTCCAATATCCTCAACTTTCCGAAAAACTACTATAATTCTGTGCAGTCTCCCAACTGTATTAAGCAATGATAATAACGACGACGATGACACAGCAACGAATTGAAGCCCACCTAAACAACCTTCTGCCAAAAAAAAAAAAAAAAAAAACGCTGGAATGATCGCTGCCCTGAACACCGGGCTGCTAACTAGTGCTGTGGCCCTATAACGGAAAACTATTCTATTCTGAATATATTCCCATCTGCTGACGTCAAATTTACGTAACCACGACGCAAGCATCACGCGGTGACCCGCAGCGTTGTTTGAACAGCATAGTAAAAAATTATCCTTGTTTATAGCAGGTCGCTTATATTTGCTTTCAAAGCGAATACCATTACCTACCCTGACATGTTCTTTATTTTTTCTTATCTAATTGGCTGAGAAAAGGCGAGGACCGCGAAGAAGAGAAGATAATTTCAGAAGGGCCGCCGGCGTCTTCGATTTGTTCGTTTCCCCTTGCTTAGCTTGCCGCTTCTGGTACAGCACGTCAAGAACGTGCTAGGCCATGACGCATGAGCCTACCAGGAGGCCTAGACGGGGGCTTTAGTTTATTTGGGCCTAATAAATGGTATTTCTCTCTCTCTCTCTCTCTCTTGGGGTAGCTGGTCGAAAATTGCGGCAGCGTGGAACGGGGAGTAGAAAATGCCGTTAAAATGTGTCCTCAGCAAAGAATAAATGGCAGAGTGAAGTCGTATGCGTTTCGAAAGGACTCAACAACATTATACTGCCCCGCATTTATTTTATTTTCATAATACGCGAGAAAATTCATTCTCGTCGGTAGCTCCTTGTAGCCAGTGCCAGAGCGATCGGCGGGCACCCGTCTTCTATTCCTTCCAGAACGGGACAGCCCCGGTTATCTAAAAAATCAATTTTTTTGGCATATTAATGTACCTTTAGTGCGTGAACGTCTCTTTGACTCGGTGAGTTTTCACAGTTATGTGACGTCACGTCACACATGGGCGAAGTGGGCGCAGCCCGATAAATTTTGACTGATAGCGCTGCAGGGATAATGGCGAAAAAGGCATAGAATCGGAAATCGTGTTTTTCTTTTTGGCCTAATCATGCATAATCAGTGCGTACCAGTTGTATCAGATGCGGGGCGAACGTGAAGCTCTCCGGACAGCGTTGAGCCGGCTGGACTCTAGACCATTTTCGGAAATTAGGATCGTTGGATAATGGCCTTACGCGTTGATAGTGCAAGAAACCACGAAAGCGTTGTTGCAGTACTTCAAGTCGACAGGTCTTGGCGACCGTGTGGAGACTCGGTGCGAACCTTTAAAAGTGTGCGAAGGTCTGCTCTCTCTCTCTCCCTCTTTTTATCCCTACACTCCTTCCCCCAGTGCTGAGTAGCAAGACGGACGCGCGTCTGCATAACCTCCCTACCTTTCCTCTATTCAATTTCTATCTCTCTCTCTGTATATATATATATATATATATATATATATATATATATATATATATATATATATATATATATATATCAGATGGGGAGCTTCCGCAGTTTTCGTGACGTCACGTGACAGACAAGCGAAGTGGTCGTGGTGGAGAAGGAGGCGTAAACTTTATTTGAGGACAGCGGATTTGAGACCTAGGCCTCTCTACCTAGATGACGGCCTTGAGGCCTTGGGCCCTGGCGGCATCTTCGGCCTGCTGGATTGCCTTAAGTTGGTCTTCCGGTGCACAGCTGAGCAACCCGGTCTCCCACTGCTCTCTGGTCTTGTGTATTTTATAATGTGTCGGTGTCCGAGGACAAGCCCAAACCATATGTTGTAGGTCCGCCCTTTCTTGATAGAATCTACATCTATCCGTGTAAAGGTCGGGGTAGTAGCGGTGGTAGGCCACCCGATTCGGATATGTATCTGTTTGTAAGAGGCGCCATGCCGTCGCTTGCCGTCTACTTAGCGAGGAGTGTGCCGGGGGAAAATGGGCCCTTCCCAATTTATATTGTTTTGTGATCTCGTTAAAGCTGGTCATCCGGCCTCTCACTGTTCCCAATATTTGCATGTCACCTGCTCGGCCTGTCAGTCCTCAAGCCAGGTTGAGCGCTATTTCCTTCCCAGGAAGGGAGGAGTGTGCGAGTGCCCGTATAATGTGAACGTCTCCATCTTCACGAAAGTTGGTTAAAATTCTCAGTGCTTCCGGTGAGATTCTTCCTTTGGCATAGTTCATGACGGCTGTTTTGGAGTCGCTGACTGCGATGTTAGCCTCCGTGGAGGCTATTGCCAGTGCTAAGGCGGCCTCCTCCGCCACCTCCGCCTTTCCTGTTTTTCATCATGATCATCAGCCTGGTTACGCCCACTGCAGGGCAGAGGCCTCTCCCATACTTCTCCAACTACCCCGGTCCTGTACTAATTGTGGCCATGTTGTCCCTGCAAACTTCTTAAACTCATCCGCCCACCCAACTTTCTGCCGCCCCCTGCTACGCTTCCCTTCCCTTGGAATCCAGTCCGTAACCCTTAATAACCATAGGTTATCTTCCCTCCACATTATATATCATGCCCATGCCCATTTCTTTTTCTTGATTTCAACTAAGATGTCATTAACTCGCGCTTGTTCCCTCACCCAATCTGCTCTTTTCTTATCCCTTAACGTTGCACCCATCATTCTTCTTTCCATAGCTCGTTGCGTTGTCTTCAATTTAAGTAGAACCCTTTTCGTTAGCCTCCAGGTTTCTGCACCGTGGGTGAGTACTGGTAAGACACAGCTGTTATACACTTTCCTTTTGAGGGATAATGGCAACCTGCTGTTCATGATCTGGGAATGCCTGCCAAACGCACCCCAGCCTATTCTTATTCTTCTGATTATTTCAGTCTCATAATCCGGATCCGCGGTCACTACGTGCCCTAAGTAGATGTATACCGTTACCACTTCCAGTGCCTCGCTACCTATCGTAAACGGCTGTTCTCTTCCGAGACTGTTAAACATTACTTCAGTTTTCTGCAGATTAATATTTAGACCCACCCTTCTGCTTTGTCTCTCCAGGTCATTGAGCATGCATTGCAATTGGTCCCCGGAGTTACTAAGCAAGGCAATATCATCAGCGAATCGCAACTTACTAAGGTATTCTCCATTAATTCTTATCCCCGATTCTTCCCAATTCAGTTCTCAGAATACCTCCTGTAAACACGCTGTGAATAGCATTGGAGAGATCGTATCTCCCTGCCTGACGCCTTTCTTTATTGGTACTTTATTTGGATATCTTTCAGTATTTTTACATACGGCTTGTCTACACCCTGATTCCGTAATGCCTCCATGACTGCTGAGGTTTCAACTGAATCAAACGCTTTCTCTTAATCAATGAAAGCTATATATAAGGGTTGGTTATATTCCGCACATTTCTCTATCACCTGATTGATAGTGTGAATATGCTCTATTGTTGAGTAGCCTTTACGGAATCCTGCCTGGTCCTTTGGTTGACAGAAGTCTCAGGTGTTCATGATTCTATTTGCGATTACCTTAGTAAATACATTGTAGGCAACGGACAGTAAGATGATCGGTCTATAATGTTTCAAGTCCTTGGCGTCCCCTTTCTTATGGATTAGGATTATGTTAGCGTTCTTCGAAGATTCCGGTAAGCTCGAGGTCATGAGGCATTGCGTATACAGGGTGGCCAGTTTTTCTAGAACAATCTGCCCACCATCCTTGAACAAATCTGCTGTTACCTGATCCTCGCCAGCTGCCTTCCCCCTTTGCATAGCTCCCAAGGCTTTCTTTACTTCTTCCGGCGTTACTTCTGGGATTTCTAATTCCTGTAGGCAATTTTCTCTTCCATTATCGTCGTGGGTGCCGCTGGTACTGTATAAATCTCTATAGAACTCCTCAGCCACTTGAAATATCTGTTTTTATGGTGCCATTAACTCTAGAGCCACCCTCTAGACTCGTACCAACTATTGACATACTCCGTCTATTTGCGTACTCCACCGCGTCCACATAGACCACGTCCCTGGCACTACGGAATCTTTTGTGGAGAGCTCTCGCTCTTGCGATTCTTCTGTCTTGGTGAAACTCCGGGCGCAAGTTTCTGGGGATTGGGGGTATTGAGAGATGTTCACTTATTTTCCTTGGCATGTCTCTCCGCGGTCCGTGCTGTGTTTCCTAGGTTATTTGGATGTCGTCTAAGATGTGTCTCCCCGTCGAACTCTGTGTAAGCCTTTCAGACTGCGCTACTCTCTGGGCCTCATTAAGTTCGTCTAGTATGTTGTGCACGCCGAGCGCCAGTAACTTCTCGTTTGACGTATTTCCCTTAAGTCCCAAGGTTTGCTTATACGCCCTTCTAATAATGCATTCTATCTTGGCTTTCTCCTCAGCGTAGATCTTGAGATAAGAGACCACATATACAATACGACTGATTACGAATGTTTCTATTGATCAGATGAGATTGTGCTCCTTCATGCCATAGTGCCTGTTGGATATCCGCTTTACTAGTCTGAATGTTTATTGAACACTATTGTGAGCATAAGTTCTGATTTCTGCGAGGAACACCCCAGTCCCTTGTCTCTGAGGTAGTCTTCGACCATGTTTACTATTGTTTTGAGGATCTCTTCCACATGCCCATAGCTTCCAGCCGGCACCCAGAGGGTGATGTTGTCCGCGTACAGGCTGTGTCCGAGTCCTTCTATCTTTTCGAGTCTCGCAGGAAGACTGATCATTGCTACGTTGAATAGAAAAAGAGATAGGACTGAACCTAGGGGTACCCCGCAAGTGGTCGTGTCTCAAAAACTTTTGGCCATTTGGGGAGGGTTATTGGTGGAAAATGAACGGAGATGTATTGGAATAGCTTTGCGTTATAGATCCCCTGGATCACCCGTAGGCGCGCGCCAATATATTGCCTGCTGCCGCCTTCAAAATAGATGCACAAGTGCTACAACTGGTATTTTGCGTTATTACTGTACTGAACCAGTCTAGAAAAGTGGCTAGTCAAGTTCATTCGTTTGTCGCGCTTCGGTGGGTGAAAAACGAAAAAGGAGCAGAAGACCGCCCGCGAGAGCTGTTTCGTCATTCATGTATGCACCAAACGGCTCAAATTGGCACTGGGTTCAGGTACGGCAAGATGTGACATAAAAAAAAAATATCTATACCCGACATGAGGTCTAATTAGAGATCGTGCGTAGTCAAGCCAACATTCCAACCACTACACCACGTATTGCGCGCGCGAACGTTCAGATAATATTTTCATTGGGCGATGACAAACGCCGACGGCTTTCTCTCGGGCTCATCTCGTGGCCCGTATACCACAACGCCCGGCCGTGCACGCATCATTGAGCGAGAAGCGGTGCTTGCGACGTGCGCTGTGGTGAGCTATTTCTTCCCTGCCACCGGCGTTCCTATCACGCTGCATCTGTTTCCTCCGGGGTTTGCATGTTCACGAAGAAAATTCTAAAAAAAAAATGCGCCTAAAGTGAAGGCGAACTTAGTAAATTCCACTTCGTGCATGAATGCTCCGATAACTGGGCAGAAAGGGGGTTAACCGAGGGGCAGAAAGGATGGCCCACATCCGCCGCCAAGGTCTGTGAGTGGTGGCGCTGGCTAACACTCCCAGGGTTCTACTAGGAAACATAAATATCTAAGAAAGCGGATGGGAAAGCAACGGTGCCGTGGTAGCTCAATTGGTAGAGCATCGCACGCGAGATGCGAAGGTTGTGGGATCGTTCCCTACCTGCGACAAGTTGTTTTTTCATCCACTTTCATTTCCATTAAGTTATCGTTTCTTTATTTCATTTATTAAGGACAAGTAATTTTCCCTATGTGGTCCTTGGTGTCAGTGTTTGTTGGCTTCTTACGGTAACTGGGCGTGTATTAAATGTGCTTTCAAATCGATGGCGATACGAAAAGCACTCGCCTGCTGCTGCTTGCAACCAGTATGCCGCTGCACATTGCATGGGTTCTTCAGGCTGCACTGAAGTTTTCTGAAAAACTTCCAGGAATACGATGCAGTTCTTCTCTATATTACCTGAAATTCTCTGAATGTATCCAAAAGTCGGGAACTCGTAATTGCTGTGCGCAATATTTGAGTTTAGGGGATGAATGGTTCACTGGAGCCTGCCGAAATTGAAATAACTTTTTGCAGAAATTAAATACGAAATTCCTACTGTCCTTCTTGAGCGCTTGCATCTCACGATATAATCGATACTGCTTTTGGAGAGTACGGTCTATTATGTCATTATTATCCCGTATGTCACGGGTGCGTACATTGCAGTTATGTTATTCACCCATCTTACTCTTGCACTTATGGAGTGTACGAGCATCCACTATAAATAAAATCAGTTTAGCGAGTAATTATTCTTCTACGTCCGCTTCACCAGAATGGCTCAAGAGCTTGACATGAAACTTGTCAGTAGTGTTTGCATGGGCATTCGCAGATCACTGTAATTTTGTCTCACTAAGCCGCAAGAAATAGGTGACATCGCGCAATATCTTAATGTGTAATGCACAGTGCCTTAAAGCGGGTCTAACGTCTTTCAGTGTGTCACAGTATTGGGGCATCACGAAGAAGAAAAATAGGGGGACATGAGCCAATCAAGCAGTTTGCCCATGTTGTCTATCCTATTTGCCCGATTCCTGCTATGAGTGTTGGATATCGAGTTCTTCCCAGTGTCTGCCAAGCGGAAAAGTGTCTTTTTATGCGCTGTCACCGCAACACGTTAAGTGGTGTATAGAAGGGCTTCTGCAACCGATGTACTTTCACGGTAGCAAGCAAATGCCTTTCAAGCACCTGTTCGAACTCTTCCAGTCACCCAAAAGTGCACCGCTTCTAATGCCTTCTATCCGTCTTTGTTGCAACGTCGACGGAGCCTGTCAAGGAGTGAGGCGTTATCAAGTAGTCCATATTTCCTATAGTAAGCACATGCGTGCCCTGTCGACATAGAAGGGCATACTGTTAAACGTATAGATTACAATGAATATCAATGTGCAGAGCCATGGATATTTTGTGCGAAGTGAGCAATAGTGTCGAATTTTACGGGAATAGCAGAGCGTTGTTTGCGCTTTCAATACTGTATGTTTCTTGATCACCAAACTGACCAGGAGTTTATCTGCACGTGCTACCACAACTGACACGCGCATTGTCGTTGTTTCATATACACTCACCTTTCCCAAGCATGCAGATGTGCCTAATGCAAAATATGTGGCTGTGGTACAAAACTTGTGGGCTAAAAAAAAAATATCTGCTGGTTTACGTAACAGAACCACTATCTGATTATCATGCATGCCGTAGTGCGGGACTCCACAATAATTTTGACCACCTGACGTTCTTTGCCGTGCACCGAGTACGCGGTTCAGGAGCGTTTTTGCATTGCGCCTCCATCGAAATGCGGCCACCGTGGCCGGGTCCAACCCAGGACCTCGTGCTCAAGAGCGCAAAGCCGTAGCCGCGGAGCTACGGAGGCTGGTCTGAACTGCATTGTTCGCTGCTCTATACGTCCTTACACCGCTTCTACAATGATCGTCAAATACGGTAGAGCTTAATTCCAGCAGTACCATAATACGCCAATTGCATAAAACACAGCAGCATGGTCAAGTTTTTAACAGGATGTCTTACCTGTTCAAAAGAGATAGCGAAGGGATGAACACAAACACATCGAAGGCCAAATTATGCACTTGGACGAACTCGAACAAGTGCACATTTGCTGGCGAAACAATGGCATATGTGTTGGGATTGTTATCCGCAAATTTGAATTTTTTCGGTTACATTATATTTGTCTACTATATTGCACTGCCACCCGGAGTTCACACTTGTCGTCAGTGAAATCAGCTTGTTCTCTAGAAGCACAAAAAATGCAACAAAGAAGGACGAACCAAATCACAGAAGTTGAAAAGACAAACGAAACCATGTGCTCTCGTAGCATCAGCAACGGCACGGTCCGTTGCTGCTGGCTAACTGGGCATATCGCTCCAGTCTCAACTGCTCTAGTCGCACAAAACAATCGGCAGGCACATAGAGAAAGAACTGCACTGCCGGAAGTAAATAGAAACTATAGCAACGTTGACTTTTGCCAAAGAGGCGGACGTGTAGCTTTGCTAGCAAGATGGAGACATGAGGTAAAAAAGAGAGAAACAAGAATGAGTGGACGCCGGTCTAGCAGTCTCGGAAAGCGAGAGAAGGACGTATCGAGGATGCCGCGTGATTGTGGCGCAATAATAGCGAAGCGTCATGAAAGTCCCAGCTCGTGTCACGGGGAGGAAATTAGTTTGTTCTACGGCTTTTACTTTTTTTTGGCACCTTTCTTCTATTAAATTGGATGACAGCAAGGCTCGGGTAATATGCGAGAGTCAATTAGCGCAGTGGTGGCAAACCCTTCGTGCTTGTGCGGGAAACGCCTATGTGGCCGAAGCCACCTTGTATGTATTCATACAACTTTCTTACGCTAGAACTGTTCGTGAGGCCAAATGCCAGCCAATCATGATGTTTGATATCTAGCGAAGCTGGTCGGCCTGTATGGCAGAGAACACTTGCGAACGAAAATTGCTGTGAATTCGGCCCCAAGTCCGGAAAATCAGCTGTACTGTTGGCTGTTGAATGTCTCACCGAAAGGTGCTGGTCATTCGTCTTTTCTTTTATTAACTGTTGGACGTCCTGCCTCTAAAGATAATGCCATTATCAAATGTGCGTGAGACCCGCCGCGGTGGCTTAGCAGCTAGGGTGTAGCGCTGCCAAGCACGAGGTCGCGGGAACAAATACCGGCTCCGATGGCCGCATTTCGATGGAGGGGAAGTGCCAAAACACCCGTGTCCCGTGTATTGGGGGCACGTTAAAGATCCTCTGGGGGTCAAAATTAATCCGCAGTCTCCCACTACAGCGTGCCTCATAATCAAATCGTGCTTTTGGCACGTAAAACAACAGAGTTCATTTCAAAGTCTGTAAGCGCTTGCGTCCTGATCCATGCCCGCGTTCCGTGTATATTAAAGCTGCTTTCGGCTTATCTGCGAATACAATTCGAGATGTCATTAGCTAACATGGCGAGAGCTTGTGAGCACCATGCGTTGCAGGGCGTGGAGTTTTCTCGAATAAAAAAGGAACCTTGCGTTAAAGCGTTCCTTAAAGTCTAAATCATTTTAAGTTTTCTTTTCCTTTTCAATTCTCCACCGCCCTGTTTAACCTTTTCTGTTTGTGAATAAAATGGGGGAAGAGCGGACATCACTTTTTCAGGCAAACGGACAGCCTAATATTCAGGTGTCAATCAAAGCGCCTGTAAACAAACCGATGAGATCGTCTGCCCCAATGTTTAATATTTGGAGTCGCATGACAGGCTATCATCTCTTTACCCAGCTGCGACTGCACAAACCGAACCGGCTTCAACAGTAAAAGAAGTTTCGGTGTGTCAGTGGCTGAGGTGGAGTAGTGGCAGGGGTGAAGTAACTAAACTGCGACTTTCAAAATACCAACCCATCTTCACTAACCAACAAACACATAACCATTTATCTCGAGCAACAACACATTACCACTTTTTCAATGTGGATTCCGCAAAGAATTATCCGCACTCATACAACTAATCGAATGAATTCAAGCTTTATCTTGGAGTATAGACTACCAAAAGCAAATAGAGCTTATTATGTTATACTTTTTAAAGAATTGGACAGAGTATATTATATACAATTAATTACGACGCTTGAATCAATGATAGGTGAAAGTCACATTAGCAACTGCGTTAAAAATTACCTCACTTTCCGAACTCAGTTGCAGGCGTCAACAACCAACGCTCGCAAAACACTAATGTTACCTTTGGTCTTCCTCAAGGAAGGGTTCTTGCCATATTTTATACATTTGTCATGGCGCTCTTTGACCATACCTGGCCCTTGCGCCATAAAACGCCACACATCAATCAATTCCCATATTTTATTCCTATCTACGTTTATGACCTGCCTGGAAACGTAAGTGCTGATGTAGGTCCACTCGATGACGACTTCAATCATATCATGAAATTAACTCGCCCGAAAACCACGAAACTCTAAATAATGCCTTTAAATCACTAAGTGTTCATCCTTCTTTCGTATTGCTAAGCACCAAACCTCAAAATTTTCATACGCAGTTGGTAACACTGTGCTAACACCAGTTCGGGAACATAAACAACTCGGTTTAATAATATGAGACAATCTCAGATGGGATTCTCACGGGAATTTTGTGACATCTAACACATTAAAACCACTCTTCTTTCGTCTCCGACAGTCCACACTAGCTACTGTATTGCTCGCTTACACCTCACTCATTAAACCCATTCTTGAATATGCCGATGTCTCGTGGTTTATATTTACAAAAAAAAAACGAATAATAATAATCAAGCTAGACAAAGTGCAGAGAAGAGCGTTGAAGTTTATCTATAATAAGTTTGAACTAGATGACCCACCATTGTTACGATCGGCCTGCGGGGGTTGACGATCTCCGGAGAAGCGACCTTCGAACCCTTCCCAGCCCGCTGCGACGACTCGCTTTGTAAAGACGACAATGCGTCTCTTCGTACAGCCCAGCGGCGCCGGCGGGGCTAGCCGTTCGGCAGACCAAGTATTGTTGGTTGATTCGCTGTCACGTTCACGGTCTGCTTAGAGCAAGAGAACTCCTGGAAGGGGATGTTTTGCGGTGCTTTCCCACGGGACCCAGCGGTCGTCACAGACAATGGACAAACGCGGCAGCCACTGACTGCGGGGTCAGCTCTGAGATCGAGAGGCGCCCGCTCGGGTCAAGACCCCTGTCTACAAGAACCCTCTCACCTCGGTGTGTTCAGTGAAACCAAAGTGCGGAAGTGAGTGTGCGAACCCTCCCCCTCAAAGGCTTCGATGACTTTGGACGCTCCCAATGGTCGAAGGTTGAGCGGCAGTTGTCCCTCACCTAAGGATCTAGGGAGGACAGAGTATTTTTGAAGCAGCCGTTTCCGGCTCTTCAGTGTGCATTCTCTTTCAGTCATGCTAGACTGATGAACTGTAACATTCTCCACCCTTCGTGTAGATATCGTAAATAAATCTCATATTCCTGGTTCTCGATGAGAAAAAGTTACTCCCTTCAACAACTTCCTCAGCGTGGATGAGTCGGACGACGGCATGGGCCAGCTACCATGTATTTCATGCCCGACCCCAACCCTTACACCATCAGAATTAATGACCAGAGCCAGAATACTCCTCTCACAATAATCGCGCCCAAGTGGCGCGTTGGAATGATTTACCAAACGATACATGCTCCATTTCGCATTATTTTTTCCTCTCTCGTGCGTCTCGACACGGCCAGAGACAGTGAAATCGAGCCGAATAAAGAACATAGTGCGACCTATCGCAGATAACTCTAGTTAGTTTTTTAGTTTTTAGGCGTGTATAGGTACCGCAGGGCTGGTCGTCTGCGCCTTAAGGCGGCCTCGCCGGCTGCAAAGTTACCTGACTGATCTATTTCGGATGCTCGGATAGAATATTGAGAAGCTAAAATCCTTTTCTTTTCTTTAGGGAAGTGAGCAGCCGCTGGAAATCAGCATTTCGCTAGCGCGGAGTCGCTTTTGCTTTTGCTTTTGCTGCTTGAATCTCTTAGGTTCTTTCGGTGGTGTATAATGGCCGCTAATGCTAATCAATGAATACTTTTAAGTGCAGTATCAAGACGGGACAACAGAAAACACCGATGCACAGGACAAGCGCTAATTCACATGTCAGTCAGCACCCACTCGCCCTAATTAAGTGTCATTCATGCGGCTTGTCGAAGTGCTGGTTTGTGGGGTTGCAACGTCATTATGGTCAGCAGCATGGTTTAATAATCCATTGGAAGTGTCCCATTTGTAGCTATGCGACTGAGGCGGTGGCGGGGAGCAGCGGTAGAATACTGGGATTCTAATCTGGAGGTCGTAAGTTCGAGTCCTCCTCCAGTACACTACGTCTTCAGGCTTGGAGCGGCACTTGACACCGGCAAAAAGAAAAAAAAAATGCCGAGAGTGTTAGGCAGTGCAGTGACCTTAGGTTAGTGAAGTTAGGATTTCTCGCAATTTCAGAAGAGTAAAATTAAATGTAGATGAATTCTGGCTGGTGATTGCAACAAATATGCAGCTTAAGCACGGAGAGATGAAGATGACATAGAGGTAATGAATCAACCTGTAAGTAGGCTGATTTCAGAAGCAGCAATTTAAGTCAGAGGTAAGGCGCCAAGGCAACCAATAGGTAAGGAAGAGGAGGATAAAATAAAGAGGGAAGGCAGGGACCTTAACGAAAAATGCGTCTGGTTGGCTACCTTACTCTGGGGGACGGGAAAGAAGGAATATAAGGGTAAGATAGAGAGAGGGGGAGGAAAGCCAAGGTGAGCTCGCCCAAGCACGCGGAGGGCCTGAGCGAGTCAAAGGCGTTCACATAGGCCAGTCGCTCTCAAGAAAGACAAAAGTGCCTTCACAGCTTTGGGCGTCGACGAGCGATGGGGACGGTCTTCGAGTAGCACCTGCACAGACAACGGCCGATTGTCATGTCGTCGCAATGCGAAAGAGAATGTTTGTCTTTGCGACTGAAATCGATGACAGCGGCAAAATAAATGTTGGATGTTCTCTTCCACGCCGCAGACGTCGCACGCAGCACTGTCGGTCATTCCAATCAAAGTAGTGTACGGTGGCAGTGGCTTTCCACTTCGTGAAAGCCACTCCCAACCACAGCCTGTACAGAAGTGATGCGTCACGTTGGTGAGCCCGGGTGGAGGTCAAAGTTGCAGTGAAGGGCTCACTTCGTACAACCTGGCGCGCCCTAGAGTTGGGGTGTTCCACTCTGTTAAAGAGTGCCTGCGCGCCAGGTGACGAAGCTGCCTTGCAGCGTCTCTTCTGGAAAGAGGAATGGGAACGCTATGTTGTTCTTGATGTGACTCTCAGGCAGCTTTGTCGCTTGATCATTTCCACTGATTCCGCAACGGCCAGGTAGCCACTGAAAAATAATTTCGTGGCCTTTCTCTTTTACGTCGTGGTGAAGTTTGAAAATTTCGTATGTTTGCTGTTCGTGAGCTCCACGTCTGAGAATTGACTGCATGCTGTGTAAAACCGGTCTCGAGTCGGAAAACGGCCCATGTGCCAGGACTGTCTGTGTGAATAAAGTGAAGCGCACTGCGCAGAGCCATGAGCTCAGTAGCCGTGGACGTCGTGACATGTGACGTCTTGAATCGCAGTGTTACTCCTCTTGTCGGTATGAACACAGCACCGCCATAACTGGTCGATGTAGTCGATCCGGCAGTATAGATTTGTACGTGGCTACTGTAGCTCTCGCGCAACAGGAGTAAGCTCAATTGCTTTAGTGCAGGCGGTGGTGGATCTGACTTTTTCTGAAGTCTTTGAATTCTGAGGTGTACTTCAGGATGGCACGAACACCATGGAGGAGACACCTACCTGGGCGCAGGTGTGTACCCCGATGTAAGTGAGGCACGATATGCACCGACAGATGTGCGAAATGACGTGCGGGGTCTTTCCACGGTGAGTGCGGCGGGGTGGTGACAAGGCGTCCGGGCAATGTGCTGAGACGTGTACGCATTGTCTCGACAGCGATGTGCGTCGTGATTGAATAATCTTGAGCAATGGCAATAGTTTCAGCCGTTGACGCACTGCGTCGTAATCCAAGGCATATACTCAGAGCTTAGGCTTGAATTCTCTTAACTGTGCGCAAATTGGTTTTGCAGGTGTTGGATATAACAGGTCGGCTGTGCCGGATGAACCCAACAAACAACAGCTGCAACATGGATTCTGTGGATACCCCTCAGTTTTTTCCCGCAAGGAAGTTGAACGAATGGCAAACAGCAATCAGTCCCTTTTTCACATTGTTCACGTGAATAGTCCAGGACAGGTTTCTGTCAGTCACAACACCCAATAACCTGGGACTTTCATGCTTTATCGTTTCTTGATTAGGCCCTTTGTTACTTGGGAGAGCAGTAGCTAAACTTACCCTAGTAACAAAGGGCCCAATAAAGAAATGACAAAGCATGAAAGTCTCCAATTGAAGAGATAAGATAGAATTCGCGGAAATGTCAAAACTGATAAATACGGTGAAAGTAGGGGATATTCGAAATTATAAAATAAAAAAGAGTGAAGAAAGAGTAAAAAAAGGACGCAGCATGAAATAAGTGAGAAGAAAACTTGGCATCGGACTAGCCAAGATGTATGCGCTGAAAGATAAGCAGGGTGATATTATGAGGAATTTCGAAGCTATAGTAAATGCAGCGGAATAATTGTACACTTGTCCTGTGCACTATCCAGAGCAGCCACGCTACCTTCATTCCAAGTAGTAATGAACAGGATACAGAGGCTTCTTCTATAACTACCGATGAAGTTAGAAGGGCCTTGAGAGACATGACCCGGGGAATAGCTGCAGGAGAAGATGGAATAACAATCGATTTAATCAAATATGGAGGAGATATCATGCTTGAATAGCTTGTGACCATTTATATGCAATGCCTCACGACTTCAAGGGTCCCAGAGAACTGAAGGAATGCCTAAATTATACTAATCCGCAAAAAGGAAGACGTTAAAGGACTGAAATATTATAGGCCCATTAGCATGCCTTTTTGTATAAAGTATTCAACAAGATAATTTCCTATAGTATCACTTGACTTCAATCAACCAAGAGAACAGGCTGGCTTCAGGAAGCGATATTCTACAATGGATCACATCCGTGTCATCAATTAGGTAACTGAGAAATCTGCAGAGCATAATCAACCTCTCTAGGCTTTCATAGATTATGAAAAGGCATTTGATTCATTAGAGATACCAGCAGTCATAGAGGCATTACGCAATCAAGGAGTACAGGTGGCATACGTGAATATCTTGGGAAATATCAACAAAGATTCCGCAGCTACCTTGGTTGTCCGCAAGAACAGCAGAAAGTTCCCTTATTAGAAAGGGTCACGCAAGGAGACACAATTGATCCAATGCTATCCATTGCATGTTCGGAAGATGTATTCAAGCTGTTAAACTGGGAAGGCTTTGCAGTGAGTGTCAATGGCGAACATCTCAGCAACCTTCAGTTTCCATATGACATTGTCCTGTTCAGCAACACTGGAGGACGAATTACAACAAATAACTGAGGACCTTAACAGAGCCAGTGTAAGTTTCGGGTTGAAGGTTAATGTGCAGAAGACAAAGATCTTTATTTATGTATTTATTTCACAGTACTGCGGGCCTGACCCAAGAGAAATGAGAACATCACAGATATAATTTGCAACAATACTCTTAGGAGAAAGATCACAATTTTCGCTAACACAATATTAAACAAGACAAATGCAGTTCAAGTGTTTCAAAAGTCAAAAAATTTCCAAATTTCAATTTCCAAGAGTTTGACGTTACTACGTCAAACTCTTGCCTTTGCTTCGTGTTGTCGACAAATTCGACTTCGCCCTGCCATGTGCTAGCCGCCTGGTTAGCTCAGATGGTAGAGCGGCTGCCCCGGAAAGGCGGTGGTCCCGGGTTTGAGTCCCGGACCAGGACGAATTTTTCTTCAACTATGAGGCTTTCCTTTGAGGAACCCGTATGGGTTTCCTTTGTCGCAATTGCTACGAACGGGTGGATGTCTGATTTTCCCTTTATTCAAAAGTTAACAACCTCGCACACAAATTTAGGGAGACAGTTCCAGTCCGCAACTGTACGCAAAAAAAAAACTCTGTATGCTTCTGTTTTGGCAAAAATTGGTTGTTGTATCGAGTGTTTGTGAGTGTGGCGCTTTCTTTTTGTTTTAATGGACTTGAAATATGAGGGCACAGATATATTAAGCTTCCCAGACAAACTATTTCGCAAGAATGTTAGTCAGCTTATTTTTCTGTACAGCTAATTTAGGGATGTTATGTTCACTCATGAGTTTTGTTAGGGAATCTAGCCTTTCGTATTTATTAAATATAAATCAAACCGCTTTCCTTTGCAGCCGTTCTAAGCGCTGTATATCTTTCTTAGTGTACGGGTCCCATACAACGAATGCATACTCAAATTTCGGTCTTATAATGGCCTTGTACGCTTGAAGCTTAACATCTACAGTCGCCTTTGAAAGCTTCCTTTTTAAGAAACACAGTTTGTGGAAAGCTGATGAACAAATTGCCGAGATATGTACCCTCCATGTCATGTTCTTGGAAAATGTAATTCTTGATCGGGGGTCATTATTTCACTCATAACTGTTATCACATTCTTTGATAATGTCAAATCGATGCACGTACGCCGCTGGGTGGTCGGTTGGGCCGGATCGGTGTGGCATCGCAAGGGAAATGTCTGCAACACGGAACGCGTAAACCGCTTCCTTTTCGGTACCGACACATCCACATTTAAATCACCGACAACAACAACAGGGGCAGTGTCATCGCAGCTAATTCACGCAAAGTGAGTAGCCATAAACCTTACGGCACTATGAGTCATTGCATTTGTTGCTTGCTTAAGGGGGTATGAGCCATTGCTCATGGGGGTATGAGCCATTGACGACAGTTTTCTACATGCCGCTCTGTATGTTGTATGCGTGATTAGAAAGAATTTAAGCACTGTTGGCTTCACTTTGCTGAGTGCTTGTAGCCTCTGTCTTACGGGGCTAAAAGCCATTGCATTTTTTGCTTGCTTACGTGAGTATGAATGTTTACGGGGGTATGAGCCACTGATGATGATAGTTTTTATTCACGAGGAACAAAAATGCACGGGAACCTAGCCATATGCAGCTTCGCTGTAAAGAAATGGAGCTGGGCAGGCCATGTAATTCCTAGGACGGATAACCGATGGACCATTAGAGTTACAGAAAGGGTGCCAAGAGAAGGCAAGCACAGTCAAGAGAGAGAGAGAGAAAGCAAGGACAGGAAAGGCAGGGAGGTCAACCAGGCGCTCTATAACGTAAAACTATTCCAAACTTTTCTATTCCAATTCTGCTATCAGCCCTCCGCAATTGGTCAAAAACTTTTTTCGACCACCCCCCACTTCACGCGTCTGTCACGCGACGTCACGAACACCGCAATACCTCCCCATCTGATATGATGTGTACACACTGATTATGTATGATTTGACAGAAAAAAAGAACAACAGTTATTTCTGATTCGACCCCTTTTCGCATATTAGCGCTTGGCCATTGGAAAAAAGTTTTCGGGCGGCACCCACTTCACCTGCCTGTCACGCAACGTCACAAAACCGCCCAAACTCACCGCGTCAAAGTGACGTGTACGCGATAAAAATGCATTAATATGCCGAACAAAACTGAATTTTTTTCGGAATAGCCGCAGGCTGCCCCTTTCCGAAAGAAATAAAAGATGGCTGCCGCCGATCGCTGAGACGCTGGCTGCTCGCACCTGCCGGAGAACACGGGTGTATTTGCGTATAATAAAACTTCTTGCGTGACCGTGTAACGTCTTCAAGCACTTTCGGCACGTTTACTACCTCATTCTGCCAACTCTTCATTGCTGAGGGTCAGCTTTAGCGTCATTCTTAAGCTTCCGTTGCATGCCGCCGCGATTTTCGACCAGCCACCACAAGCTAAGTAAGGGAAAGCCGACCAATCGCAGACACCGGCACCACCCTATTCATCCGGTTATCGATTTTCAGTGCACTGGCTCTGCCCCAGTGAATCCCTCTCCACTTGAGCGTTCTCCTCGCCTCTTGTCAGCCAATTAGATACGACAAGCCGCTCAGTGTAGGCAATGTTATTCGTTTTTAAAGCAAACAAAAGTGATCTCCTATGAACGAGGAGAGCGTTTGATTGGTCTGTTCAGACAACCCTGCGGGTGACCGCCCGGTACTTGCGTCGGTGGTTACGCAAATTCTACGTCAGGAAATTGGAATAGAAACACACTGGAATAGTTTCACGTTATGGGGTCCCAGAAGAGCATCCGGTTTGCTACCCTACACTGGGGGTGGGGGAAAGGGGAATAGAAACAGGAAAAAGGGAGAGAGTGAACACTGAGTGCGTGTGGGCGGGACACTATGCACAGGGACACTATAAACGGTCTCTTAAGCCGGTGCACTTCAAGTATTGCACTAATGCACGATTCGCTTTTCGTGTCAGTGACAGGTGTGGCCACGGTCCGAGTATCTTTGACTCGGTGAACAGTCTTAAGTCCAGTCGGCAGAAAACTAGCTGAGATGATGAAATTTGGAAATTTGCAGGTGCAAGTTGGAATCAGTTGGCGCAGGACAGGTGTAATTGGAGATTGCAAGGCCTTCGTCCTGCAGTGCATACATAAATAGGCGGATGATGACACAACAGGTTGAATATTGAGAGCTCCCGCTATATATCAAAACTAGGTACAAGACAAACGCGTTTTAAGCATTTTGAAAACTAAAAAAATTACACTGAACACTGACCGCCTTAGCCTCCCCTTTTTTTCGGTAGCAATTAGAAAATGGAATGACTTAAATGCGTGTATTTTTGAGAGTCCCTCATTAGAGTTATTGTTGATGTCACAGGAAACACAATTACCTGCTTCACAGTGACTACTCGAAAACTTTTGTTTGAACATGTGTTTGCATATCATATATAACTGCACGGTTTAAAGCTTATATGTTCATATGTTAGCATCAGTTTCATGGAAGTGTTTGACCCACACTTTGAAGCAGTTTTCGTAGATAATGTATAATGATGCTGATTACTCTATCTTAGTTTTGAAATTGCATCTACGGCATGTTTTCACGCACATTAATCAAATTTTATATATTTACACCGTATCTAAATAAAAATAGTGAGCTTGTGCGATTTAGTTATGTTCAGTATGCGTGTCCTTGTTCTTTAGCTTAATTTACTGCATTTCCATAAGCATTAACCAAATTGCATATAACTACATTTCCATTTCTAAAACTCGTGTGCTTGTTCGATTGATTGTGTATTCTGTATTTATTTCATCTGCATTTTTCAGTTGACCTTTCTGCAATAATTGCCATCGGGATTGACGGTACGTTTAGTAAATAAATAAATAAATAAATTAATTAATTAATTAATTAATGCATCTTTTTCAGATCGTAATTACCAACCCTCTAATTCAATTTCAACTTTATTTCTTCTAGTATACACTAGAAAGGTCCTCCTGGGCTAAAAGCTGCCGTAAGCAGCTTGGCTGGAGCCAGGAGGCGTTGCATACGAGAGCGTGATGACAACTAATACTTTGTAACGTACATAATTAACACTAAACAAACTAAAGTAGTTCAAAACTGCATATAATTGCATAATTAAAGTAGTTCAAAACGTGCTAAGACAGCGAACAAACCTAAAAAATATAAATTCATTATTTTTTATATACAAGACTTTTTACAAGCAACATAGAAATATCAGCATTCAAGTATATCTGCGACAGATCAAGAAGAAATATATAAATAAAGCACTGTCATACAATAAGCATCGTTATACATGGATATATATGTGTACAAGTGAACAACATACATCTTTAGTGTGAAGATAATTAGTAAGAATTTTTGGAAAATTGTGTTCAATGGATCGTAATTTCTATTCAGTGCGAAAACGTTCAGTGTGAAAACGACCAAGGATCAGGGTTTCTGAGATGTACGGTTATTTCATGCCGTTGCAGGGTCGCTATCGATGCAAAAAAAAAAAAAAATTCCGAACTCTTCTTTTGCAGAATAAAATATCTGTAAAGCGCGATATTCTTTCCTGTAGCGATGCTCTTTAAAAAAATTGGCAGTATCGCAGAAGGGCAAAGCATTAAAAGCGATAGCAGTGTTTGTCGTTGCGCGTACGCTCTTCGGTCGGAGCGAGGGGATGAGAGGCGACATGTTGGAGCAACGCAGCATGCGAGGCAGCTGGTGCTATGCAGCAGAAACACTGTCTTGGCAGCTACCAGGCGTCTCAGTTCGCAGTGCTGGTGTGATGAGTAATGCTGCCGGCATTTTTGCAGGCGCCGCGCCTCTAATAGCGCACGCTATGAGAGCGAAGGAAAACCGTCAGCGTTTTGTTGCTTTCAGTTCACTGTCTGTTCCGCTCAGACCACATTATGCGCATGTGCACAGCTGCACAGCAAGAATGCTATAGCGTGTGTGCACAGGGCTCATGGCAGCAGCGGAAGCCGGAACGCTGCCCTGTCTCCGCCGCACAACCGATAGAGTAGGGCATTATGGTGCGTCCACATGGCCTAGTGATTTGTAGTTATAGAACTTAGCCCGCTTTCGAAGTGTCTAACAGGAAATATCAAAGAGAAATTGCAGTGTGTCTAACAGAAAAGGCAGTGCAGTATCCAGAAAGCAGTCCAGTCTAACACAGTGGCTCAAAGTGCTAGCTATCACGAGAGAATAATGCGACCAACTTACACGTGACGCGTGTGCAGGACGCTTAAAAAAGCGCCTTTAGCGCGATAGAAGCATACTTACGATCGTGGACTAATGGTGAGAACACTGACCTGCTCTCCCGCAATAAAATATTTTATACCACCACTTCACACACCTTGGAGGTATCTAACATAACTCGAGATGTGGCTAGCGTATGCGAGCACTACTAACAGTAAAATTCAAAATTTGATACGAGGCTTTGCAAGGTAACTTTAAAAACCCGAGGGCACCTAAGTATTTATAAGCTGTGAATGCGAAAGCATTAATGTTCACTTGAACGGCGCTGAGCGGTCCTCCGAATTTTGCGCTGCAAGTAATGTACCATAGCGGTACGTGCTGCCCGAGCCAGTAAGCAGCAGCAGCCTGCGGTGCCAACACCGCATGCGACCGACGCGGCGATGCCCTCTTCCCTCGCGCAGCACCTGTCTAGCTACCGTGCAGCAGGTGTCTTTTGTCCACTCTGCCAACGCTTCCTAGAAGGCACGTGTACTTCGATCCATGACGGAATTAACGCCACCTTCCCCGACTGCCATAGAAACGAATGGGGATGTGCCCGAGTAAGCCGTGGTGATTTTGACGTCACCGCTTTCGTCACGCCGGGCTTGACAGTGCAAATTTCGGTCCAAGTAGCATGAGGTCATAAAGCACAGTGCACAGGCCTGCTATCTAGGTGTCGTTGGCTCTGCTCCGTCGCGGAGCGCCCGTGCCGAGAGCGAGAGCGAGGACGGCGTAGCGTCGCGTCGATGCCCTCTCCTCTCACGCGACACCTAGCGGGCTACCGCGGCGGCAGGTGTTCGCTTTCGTGCGCTCTGCTCTGTCGAAGCACAGCTCGTCACGTGGCGTCGCAGCCAATGGCAATGCGAGTGTAGGTGCCGTTTAGCTGCTACAGAGGCAGACGCCGGCTTTTTCGTTCAGTGGGCCATATGACGCTTTCGCATAAAATAGTGAGGTGCGAGGTCACCCGTGACGTACGCACGCGCATCTGTCGAGATGCCACTATGGTGACCTATAAGCACCGTCGCCTCGAATTGGTCATATGGGGTGGTATCGTAGAGTGCGTCCACAACGTCTTGGAATTCCTCAAACATCTTTGCAGATAGTGCCGAGACAGCGTGGGGGAACCTCGCGCGCTGCCAGTTAATGCGCCGAAGGTCGAAGATGGTCTGAGTAAACCAGGCTGCTTGTCTTTGCGGCCGAAAGGACAGCAGGTGAGTATGTACCGTGCCGAGGCCCTCTGCGTTGGTCTTCGGTCTCTCGTTCGTGGCCTCGTCCATGACGCCGTGCTCGCCGTACAATCACGTCCGGGTCACCACGCTATATGGACCGAGGGTAGGTGCACTACAACAATGTCTGAGCCAGCGAGCGAAAGACCTGAGAACCAGTTGGATCGTAACTCTTTTTTATTCTTGTTCCGTTTTCTTCTAAGCTCGCATCACGAGGCACGAGACACACTTGCCCGAGCGCGCCATGCAGAAAAGGCGGCCGAGGAAGATGACGATGGCTGCTGGAGTCACAATCATCACATCCTAAGTGCCCTATCACATAGTTATTGGGGTTGAGTTCTGGCTTAGTTGTTTTCTGTTTTTCTTTTTTCTGCTGTCAAACGCACTGCGCGTCTCTCGCGACTATGGAGACCTACAGCTTACAGTTTACATAAAAGAATATATATGCAACTATGGTGGCATGCAACAGAACGATGAAAGGACCAATGCTGTCACGGCTGCAGTGTCCAGCCCACGCAGTCACGGTCGGGCGATGTCTGTGAGGCGCATAGGTGGGGATGTTGTGCGGTTGTAGTTGTCGATCGATGCTCTGGCGGCCGTGGGTGGCGATGGCCGTGAAAGTACTGCGCACGTCCGGGGTCAGGGGCTGCCCTGTGTCTATCACAGGTAGCTGCATTGACGCTTTGCCTGGCATCCACGGGCGTCACCCCAACTTAGCGCATCTCGGGAAACTGTCGTGGGCTCTCGCTTTCCAGTCCACGGGACCCCAGGTGATTACAGACAGCTCTCGAACTCAACAGTTCTCATTTGGCTGCCTCGGTCGCTTGTTCCACATACCGTGGCACGCTAGGAAGCCACGGACCTTGCCTGAGACAGCGGGTTCATTGCTGTTAGCAGTGATGAGAGTCGCCACTGACGTCAGTGACTGCTGGGTAGCACCCAACAGCCTCGTGTACATCCACAATGCAATCGCCACGCGCTCCTTCCGCTTATCCCAACCGCGGATCACTATATTTTGGCAGTAACACTGGTAACACTAGGCCATCACGAAGTTGTCCGAAGTCAAGTGCACACATGACCTAGGTGGTTATTTCGCTATCGCAACCGCATTTTGTCTGGTTCCGCTTTTCATATAGTTCCGTTCCCGCATGGCAGATATCAGTGTTATCTGAAAAAGACACGTTCTCAACAGAAGCCTGTATGAAGGCGCCAAACGACTGGTCATGTGTCTGAACAACGCCTCCTATATAGCAAGACTGTGCAGTCTGCTTTATGACGTCATGCTATTTGGGCCGAAATTTCTACTGCCAAGCCCAGCGTGACGAAGGCGATGACGTCAAAACTACCGCGGCTTACTCTGGAGCGTCGCCATTAGATTCTATGACAGTCGAACGTGGCAGCATGACGTCACGGATCAAAGTGCAGCGGCCTTGTGCTATCTACGAGACACTGGCCTGAAACACCCGAAAGCGGACTGCATGAGAGAATGACCTCGCAGGTATCATGCAAATTATTCATAAAAACATCACGCACTACTCACAAAAATTATATTTCGTAAGTGCCGCGTGCTATTGGTCCACTGTCACCGCAATCATCACATATTCATGCCGATTGCTATTATGAGGGACTTGAGCCCGAACATTGGTCTTTGAGGAGATGCTCTTGTGTAAGGGAAGTTCCCGAGCGCGATACCTCATGCTCCAAAGTTAGGTACTAGAAAAGGAAGGGACGAGAAATCAGAATGAGCCTCACTAATCCCTAAAGTGTACCGTCGAGCGCTGGCAACGCCATTGCCAGTTCTCTGATTATTTTTTTAGCCTGCCTATAGCAAACAGACATGTGCGATATAATGCTGCCCAACTTATTCTGCTTTGCTTAAATTCATTCATAAAGAACCGGCAGTTTGTAGTCGTTAAGTAAAACATACGGTCACAGCCACTCATGCAAGAAGAAAGCAAGAACCGCTTGATATATTGTGCACATGGGTCATGGCGGATAGAAAATGAAAGTCCACGAACGGTGATGCAACACCAGTGGTGCCTACGAGCATGCACGCCTGCGCAAAAAGAGCGGAGGGAAACGGGTGGAATCTCGAAGAGCCTTTGCGCGAACGTGACCGCTTTGCCGGACGCGTCGCATCCTACCTCGGCTGCTGACTACGGTATACGAGGCAGCGGTGCCTTTCGGCAGTGTTTATCTGCAGGGGCACGGCGGGTTTGGTCGGCGCGCAGTGTCGCGTAGCGTGAAGCGACGCGGGTCACGTCACGCGAATTCTCTGGCGAGTTCGCAACGCGATGGCAGAGGAGGCCGTGTCGACTTCGTCGCCGCCCGCCTCGCTGCGGTCTTTCCTGCGCGCACCTGCGCGCGCCGCGGGAAAGCGCTCCCCTGGGCGGCGGACCTCTTGGCCCTTACCTGCAGGTCGGCTTCGCGGACGGTTGCGCTGCGCGGAAGAAGGGAGCGAGGGGTGAGTGCCAAAGCTCTCCCTTGAGCCGTCTGCAGCGCGCGCTGGCGGAAGACGGGACTCCCACGCAGGCCGGCCATTTATCAGCACGTACATGACTGATTCCCGTGCCGCGAGACCTCGGGACTGCTGAGTCTCTCTTCAGCAGTCGTGGCGCGTAAGTATGTGCGACGTTAAGGGGGCTGACGCGCGCCTTTGGCGGAGAGCCTTTTCGTGTACGCCGCTTTAGCGTCGCACACAGCGGAAGAAGGACCGCACGCCCGGCCCGCCGTCTCCACTGGGCCGACGTCGTCCGAAAGCTCACAATCTGGTGGAAGAGAACAACAAACCAATCGGCTCGTGCCTAACGCAGCAGAAATCCCCGCGATGGAAACAGGCGTTATCCGCGGATTGTCCACTTATAGTAGGTCTACCGCATCTGTTTTCGTTCATTTCCTGAAATGAAAGGTTTAGGAACACCCTGGATCCTCTGGAACTGCAAGAGCGAATTTATTACTTCCAAAAGTACGTCGATTCTAACGGAAGGGAGAGAGAGACCGTTCCCAAACGTCTTATACGTGGTCGATAATCGCGTTAAAAGTTATGAAGTTAATGATGGGGATCGTAAAGTGTGCTTGCACTTCGGTGTGGCACTGAGAGAAACATTGAATTCAAATGAATTATCTAGGCTAAGAGTCAACAAAGAAGTGAACCTGCAGATCATAGATTCAGGTCGTGAGACAGTCGAAGATAGGTTGCGGCTTGCTCCAGAGAAAGAGTTCCTAGAGAGCAGAAATATGAAAAAAAGGTATGGAGATTAAGCAGCGGAAATTTCCGCTCTCTGCCTTACGCCGGCGGAAGTGGATATGTGATAGATTACAATACCTATGCGAAAAAAATGAACTTAAGCACTTCATTCTCGATGAAATACATTATGCAGTGAAGTCATGAAATAAACTGGGACCGAATTCACAGAGCTTTTTGTTCGTAAAAGGTATTTGCCATTGGTTAGCCGCCTTCACTTAAGGATGTATAGGTTGAGCATCAGTAGTAGTTGCGGATTTTGCTCTTGAGCTAACACTCTTCGAAAGAGCAAATTTCTATCAATCATGATGCTGTACGCATTAGTAGTGGAGGCGGCCGGTCAATGCGAAACAGCACTTACGAAAAGCTTTGTGAATGCAGCCACCTCGTTCGTAGGATTATTTTTTGTTTCCTTCTTACGTAATATAAAGGGTGGTAGTGTGCATTCTTTCATGTATAGTAACGTCAGGTTATGGCAGTGGGACTTCAGATATTAAATGTTTCTAAGGCGCGACTTTGTAACAAAACTTGCTCTTGCGGAAACTGCGTTTAGGCGTACTATACATTATTATGCTTGGCACAACGTAAGCAACGCGAAATATAGGAAGAGTAGCAACAGACAAGTGGTCACGACGTAGCTAGGTACGCCTTCCTTATGATTAATAACAAAACGCCATGAAAAAAGTTAGACCCCTAACTACTGTGTGCGAGAACAACAAGCAGCAGTGGCAGGGTATTTGAGAAATAGTGTGTCATCGAAAATAAATGCAAAAATACACATTTTGAAAAGGGTAACTGACGGGCGTTTCCACGGATTTCTTTTATTTTTATTTTTTTCCCGAAAGCTCACCGTATGGCTTAAGTTACTGATTGTGCGTTTTGAGTACACTAGCGTCAGTAACAGCCTGTTAGTTTCAAGAAAGCCTAGTAGGCATTTTTGAGGCGGGCCATGTATCATGCGGCAGTAAAGTGCGCGTGCCGAAATGTCAGAACTGCTTAATAGTTCCAGGAAATGCGTTACCATAACAGCACCAGGGCCGACCCCGAGCTTTAATATGACAGCTTCTCTCATCAGACGCCGCCATCTTTTCAATGATTATTCATTTGTGGCAAAGCGCACGTCGTCGTCTTCGTCCCCTATATGCTTCCCTTCCTCCTGAAACCGATGTCCACCCCGGATATCCTTTCACGACGCAGTTGCGGGAGCAGCAATATAGAGCTTCCTTTAGGCTCATCCGGACGGGGAAGATGCGCCCTCTCTCGTCGCCTAAATTATGAAGTTCAAACGTTATTGGGCCCATTTGTATAAACACACGTGGAGTGGCCGAACCAGACAACAGGGCTAGGGAAACAGCAAGACAACGAACGCGAGAAAGGAAATGCGCCTAAGTGTGACGGTGATCGCACCTGTGCTCAACGATGAACCTACTCTTCTGCAACCGTAGACTAGGTCGTGATAACTTGGCCGCCAATTTCATCTTGGTCTGCAGCCATTCTAGAGCCGTGTATTCATTTGCAGAAGCGACGGTAAATTCCTTCTCGTACGAGTTAGGGCGGAACTTGTTAATGGCTCAGACCACTGCATTCAAGCTCACACAAGTGATCATGCCGCTCTTGTTACTCAAGCGTCTGCACTGGAAGCTCGAAGCCGGTTTCGCTACACTGTTTCCAATCTGGTTGCACTGGCACCCGTGGGAACTTCCCACGGGCAAGCACCTTCTTTATGGCAGAAAATCGTGGCTGGAAATGGCTGTGCACGTTTCATGTCATCGAATGACGCTCTGCATGCTCACTTTGCAGGAGACTTCACTAGCCCCCTGAGTGATTCAACAACCGCAGAGAAGTTTTTGGCGAAGGCGCCTTCGGAAGTATCGGGCATAAACCCTAAGAGCTCAACAGCCACCACGCCGAGTTTAAATGCTGTTCCCGGCATTGCACAGCTTGGGACAAAGAAGTCTGTGGGATGAAAGGGCGCAGCTTGACATCCGCTGGTACCACGATGATCTTCATCGCTTAATAGTTACGGGCCCGTCGCTAAAACTTAACGGGCCCGTAACGGGCCCATTACGTTCGAGCTTCCATCAAGCATTAGTCCAGAAAGGCTATCACAACAGACAACGCCACCTTGTTCTTGTTCCCACACAATAACGCTTAACCATTACGGAGTATTCAGCAAGAAGCAGACGGATGAAAAGAATTGCAAAGAATTTCGAGGCTTAATAACTTCCACAACAAAGAACAAAAGTGAGGCACATGTTTGACAATTGAACAGTGTAGTCGTTTTGTGTCAAAGATAAAGCTATATATGACGATGCAAGCATTCCTGTTGTCAAAGCTCCGTGAAGACGGCAACGGGAGGATTACTTTGGGGAGGGGCAAGGTGGCGAAACATAACACTCTGAACAACTTCTTATATGTTGAAAATCGGCTACAGAATAAAATAAAATTCTGAGCAGAATTATGTTCATTCCAGAAATTGAGAGAGGGGACATCACCAGACAATACTTGAATAAATGTAGCGGGCAGAAAAAGGTAGCGCAGTTATGGCCAACTTCAAGTTTGCCTCTAGGGGCACTAGTGATTCTTCTGCGTCTAGAACAGGTGGTGAAAATTAGGACACAAGATGGCAACTTTGCCAAATCTTGAGAGAGGGAGAAATTTCTGTGCCTATAGCAGCGGTGACATGAGCTGAAGTGAACAGAACGGAGGTAGAAGATTGATGACGAACAAGTGTTGATGTTCAACGCTTGAACAACAGAAACAACAGAATGGAGGTAGAAGTGTTGATGAACAATCCTATAGTGGCTTCTGCGAAAACAATATTCATCTTTCTTCGCCACGAAAACTGCATAAAAAGTTTTATCACTGTTTCAAAAGCACATAGGAGAGAACTAGCCAGGATGGAGCCTGTTGTTTGGCGGGGTGCGAAGAAGTAGACAGGCACAAGCAACAGCACTTCTGTGGCCTGTGTCTTTTCGGGCTCAGATTCCTGTCTGGCCATATTTATTATTAACTCAAGGCACAAGGAGGAGAGGCAAGCACGCATCCTGACTAAAAAGAAACGAAGACCGCGTTGGGGCCTTTCAGAAGGCACATTCACATTTCCACGCATCCTTCTCAGCCCAAGGGAGGACTCAAATTATGAAGAAATGCAGTGATCTGAAACAAAGGCGATAACAGTTTCTTGCCTAAAAAAATGGGATGCGCCACATTATGGCTGGGTATTCGGGTCAATTTGCTCCGTGTTTTTCAGAGCCGCCATGGAAAGTTCGTGGTGGGGGGGGATGCTTCAACGTTGGACACTATTAGTCAACAAAGGCCTCGTATGCTTGATATCTCTCGTTAGAGCGGCTTCACTATTTAGTAATATTCAATATCCTGTAAGACAATTTGGGATCGCAGCCGTGTAACGACCTGATCTTATCTGCTCTGCCAAGAAGTTTGCTCTACCTTCTTGCCAAACAATTTTTTTCCACAGCTCTTTAACTCTTGAGAAGTGTTGACTGGAGCAGTCTGCCATCATCCGTCACTCGCAAGGCCGCCAACGCATGGTTCGAGCCCGGTGTACCGTCGGCACAACCAATACGCAGAAAGGCATAACTCGACTAGTGCCCATAATTGTACAAACCGTATGCGTCATGTAGGCGCGTCTACAAAACGTTCGCAGAGATGCAGTGCTACAGCATGTCTAATGAGCGGCTACGTTGCGATGCCACATCTATGCTCTAAGGTTGTGTCCATAAATGTTAGGTTGAAGAGAATAGTATTGTTAATATTTATTATCGTTTGCGTTCGCACTCACACTGGAAGTAGATAAAAGTATTATTAAAAATTCATATATCTGTACGTTGCACCGTAAGATCCTATACAATAACCGTTCTTTTCCATTATCAAACTTTCGGGATGAATACATGAATGAATCCTGTTCAGTATGACCATAACAATGCCGTGTTTTTCAAATACTGATAATTAAGCACCACCCTAAAAGCGGTAATAGCACTCTCCCTGCGTGAAAAGCGGTAAGAAACTCGAAGGAGGCGTGGCATAATAAACCCAATATTTGAAGTACCAGTTGAAGCGACTGGTTTTATAACTAATTCAAGCCATGAAAAAGCACCGTACTCGTGGAAAACAAAGAGCCCCAAGTAATTAAAGGCCCACCTAGGTGTTGTTATCTTTTGACTGACAAAGCGAAGTACATACACAAGGGCCTCCTTATTGCCATATAGCTCCGCTAAAGTAGATGATGTCGCTCGCTCAAGACGAAACGAGAATCGTTGCCCTGCAGAGGGAAAAAACTTCGACAGCAGCCGCCAAAGACATGGGTGATTTTCACGGATTAAAAAGCAGCCCTACAAAGTATGTGCAACAGGCACAAGCGTTGTAATAACAAGCCTGCAGCATTTGACATTGCTTATATTCACCACAAGGCTAAGATTGCTTGGCATTGCAACAAGTTCCAGTGGATACCTGGCCTTGCCGGTATTGCGGGAAATGAAAAAGCGGATGAAGCTGCCCGAAATGGAATCCAATACCGCACTTTCAAAAGAACATTTTTTTACAAAAGTCGACGCTTTAAGCACGCTTCAAACATGGCAAAAAAATATGCCTATCAAGAAAAGTACCGCATCTGGACTCTGCATCTTCACCAAGATAACTTCCTGCGTTATATTGACCCAGAAATGAGACGGAAAATTACACGACCACTTCCTCGACACTTAGAGACATTGTACCATCGTCTTCGACTGAACGTGGCATACACAAACAATTATCTGTACCGCATAGGACCAACCACTAACGCCTACTGTGATAACTGTGGCAACTTAGAGACCATGGAGCCCATATTACTAGAATGCCCCGCGTGCCGCGACGAGAGACAATTTTTTGAGCAACAAATGGACATGATTTTCCACATTCCGTTAACATTACCCAGCATCTTAGGCCCAATGCCCAACCCCTCAAAACAGCGGCGGGTTTTAGATTTAGAGTTCAATTACCTGTCGGAAATTGGTCTAATAGGAAAGCGTTAAAGATTGAACATTTCAATTATACAAAAGCCTAAATTTACCCGCCATGTCACCTGTAAATATTAGTATCAGGTCCATTTGCGCATTTCATATTTATTTTTATTCTCTTTTTTTTTTCACTCTCCTCTGGAATCTTTTAATCCCATTCCCCATCCCTATACAGAACAGCATGCCAGCGGTTGTATACGCGTCGACAAAATTTCTGTTTCTTTAATAAAGAGTCTCTCTCTCTCTCACTAACAAAGGGCGTTATTGACTACTTCTCAAGTAAAAGGCGGCCTCAGCTCTCCTTGAAATATTTGTTTCACGGGGCCGTATTTTGTAAATTCATTCGAGTTTCACATTATTTTTTCCTTGTGACCCTTGACGTCGAGCAACCGATGCCGGCGATGTGGCGTCATCAAAGCGAAACATGAAGGCCAAAAAGAAGGATATCATAAATGTAGTGTTATAAAATCCGGCCCCTGGGTGCTACGGCAAAGCACTAAAGTTGACGCTGCGGCGAAAACTGCCATTCAGGCCACTTCTGTTCGATACTATTATCTATCATGGCGAAGAAATGAGCTCTTCTCGTATCAGTTATTCTTTAGTTCACGAACACCCCGACGAGATGTTTGATATAAATCACTCTGAACATATTTGGCCTAGTTCGATATAAACTTCACATGCCCTCAGGTCCATCTTTCCATAGCTGGGATACTGTTGGCTATCTCTATGGAATCATCCTGCTGTGTTCTCTCCATCTTATCAAATTTTCGACCATTCCCAGCCTACCATTGCTTTGATGTCATTGAATAGAGCAGAAAATTAACTCCTTGTTTCCTCTCCTTTGTATTTTGCAGGTGCCAAGACAGTCAAGTTCGCGGAGATTAAGTTCTCTCGTAGCCAGCGGCAGAAGGTAGGGAAGTCAAACACATTTCCCGCGCTCTTTTTCCATCGTTTCCCCTTGGGCGCTTTCTAATTTATCCCAGACCAGCAGTCGGGCAGATATATATATATATATATATAGGAAGGCTTTCGTCCACAGTGTGCGACAAATAGTGCTTAGGACCAATGGAAAGTAATTTCACGTGTGCGCTATTACGATTTCAGGTAAATTTCAAAGATGATTGTATTTCCGAATGGAAGAAATGTCCCATTTAAAAGCGCCCGTGTTTTCATATGTGCCTTGAAATGACCGATGGAGAAAGGTGACCTGCAAGAGGTCGACCTGGACAGAAAAGGACATAATGAGTTAATGACCTCGACATAAAGTAACGGATTAAATCAGTGTGTTAAGCAGAAAACTATCCGGAGAAATGCAAAGAAAAATTTAACATTTCAGCAGGAGTTCATATTCATAGTCTGCTATAGTACAGCTGCTGTACGTGGAGATTTTGAATTATTTAATGTTCTGTATATTTAAAAGCAAGCAAAACACGCGCGTTCTAATGATAATTATGGAATGTTTTATGCAGAAAATACGAATGCACTTTTTAAAAATATCAACGTCATTCTATGAGCGTTTCGCAGCAGTTTGAAGTCATAGACATGAATATCGCAAGAATCGGCACAGTTATAAGCAGGGTGTCAAACCAAACTTGAAACCGAATCTAAAACCGTAACCGAACCGGAATTCTAGCCGGAACAGAAACAGAACCTGAATTGATATTCTTAGAGCATGCCTCAACAACTCTTGAACCTAAGCCTAAACAAACAATGATGGTTACCGGTTCGGCTCAAAACGGTTCAAGCATATAGGGTGTAAACGGTTGTTCATAGATAAACGAGTCTCGAGTATGATTATTTCTTGAGTTGGCGCACCCTACGAGCAGATCGTTACGACTGACGAGTGGCGTTATGGGCGAGAATGTGGATAGACGATAGATGTGTGTGCTGATAACTGTACGGCCAGCTAGGCAGAGATACTTGTAGTTCTGAACTCGGCCATGTCATGTGTGTTCAGCGGCCGAAAGGTTGTTGCAGAGGCACCGAAGAATCATCGTTTTCGTTGAAGTACCCACTTTGGCTTTTAGGCCCCAGCTCAGTACTATTATAAAGCGTAAAACGCACACTCCAGGATACAGGAAGATCAAAAAAGATGTTTTCGTTGAGAAGAAAAAATAGGAAAACCAGCTAGCCGATTAGCACGGCTTCTCGTAACAGTAGCGCTGCGGTCGCTAAATGGTGCCGTCACCTTCTCAGTGCGCCGTAACAATGGCTGTAAACGGCACGGGAAAAGTCCTTTTGTTTCGTGCCATGATTTCACGCGTGTTTGGCGCCCTCAAGCAGAGCACAACGCTATTCGATTTCTGCCCATCATTCCCGGGGAGCAACATGCGTGATTCAAACGTTGTTTGTCCGTGCCTAGTCAGTGCGAGACTGTGCCACGTGCTGTTGGGTAAGAAAGCTCACTGCGGTGGTGAGCAGAAAACTGTCCTTGTTCGTGGATCAAAAGCATGAATGTCAATCCCCTGTACCTAAATAACGAACCGTTCGCGTTATTGGCGCGTGAATACCGAGACCTACACAATGTATCCTCAACGCCAATGCAACCCCCGGTTGTCGCACAATCCTTTCGTTCGAATACTATAAAGGACAGCAGTCCTCGCAGTCTAGGGGCGAGAAATACGGAAGCAAAAGTTAACTCTCGTAAATGTTTCTGGTTTAGCATTACCACAGTTCTTGCGCAGACGATCCAGTTACTGAACATACACAGAGAGGAGGAAACCTACGCACAACAGTGACCAATCGTTGAGTAGGCATGTCTCACCTTTGGTAGCCTATGAATTCGCTGTTTCAATTTAGACAAATCAAAGAGCGAGCACTACGGTAAGGCGTTGGTCCCGGGTTCGAATCCCGGATCAAGACGAATTCTTCGTTAACTACGAAGCTTTGTTTCTGAGAAACTTCGTGCTATATACAGGGTGGACGTCAATGTTACCGTTCATGGACCTTCCTCCACTTGAGCAATTCCTCAGAACTGATCTACCGTATTCAGTGTCCTTGTGCTTCGAGTTGTCGATTAATTCGCGCTGCAATCTGCTAGCCTCCTGGTTAGCTTAGATGGTAGAGCCCCATGAAGGCGTTGACCCTGGGTTCGAATCCCAGACAAGGACAAATTCGTTTTCGACTACGAAGCTTTGTTTCGGAGAAACCCGTCTGTGTGTGTGTGCGTGTGTGCGTGTGTGCGTGTGTGCGTGTGTGCGTGTGTGCGTGTGTGCGTGTGTGCGTGTGTGCGTGTGTGCGTGTGTGCGTGTGTGCGTGTGTGCGTGCGTGCGTGTGTGTGTGCGTGCGTGCGTGCGTGCGTGCGTGCGTGTGTGTGTGCGTGCGTGTGTGCGTGCGTGCGTGTGTGTGTGTGTGTGTGTGTGTGTGTGTGTGTGAGAGAGAGAGAGAGAGAGAGAGAAATAGAAGACAGGAAAGGCAGCGAGCTTAACTAGATGCACGTCCGGTTTGCTACCCTGCACTGGGGGGAAGGGGGTATGGGGATGAAGAGAGAGAGCACATTTGCACGCACAGTTTAAAGTTCACACCGAGTCTACTCACCGTTTCGGAGACCTGTGGACTTGAGGTATTTCAAGAGCGCTTTCGTGGCTTTCTGTGCCATCGACGCGTACGGCCGGGGTCCAAGGATCTTCATTACGGAAAATGGTCTAGAGTCCAGTTGGTTGAGTGCTGTCCGGAGAACTTCGCGCTCGACGTCGTATTGGGGATAGATACGTAGGATGTTTTTAATGGTTTCTGAGGTGCCGCAGGAGTCGCACATGGGCGTATTCTGCACACCAAAGAAACCCGGTGGGTTTACCTTTGTAGCTTTGTGCTACATGAGGGTGGATGTTAAGTTTTCCTTTCATGGACCAATCTCACCAGTTTGGATTCTTTCAAAACGATGTGTGGTGTTATAGTATTGCCCCTTGCTTTTTCAATGAGCACTATAGCAGTAAAGCTTTTGTTTGGGCTTGTTGGTGCATTCTTGAACACATAGCGGGGCAGCGCAAAAAAACAAGGACGGCGAAAGCCCGCCCTGTGTGCATTCCTTTCAGTGTCCTTTCAAGGATGCACGATAAGCTCTACTGCATGCATTTTGGACGTCCTGTCCTTGTTGTTTTTTTTTGCGTTGCTATCGATGAGATCATACTGTATCACGGTGCACATGTATGAACATGAGCAGACTCCTCGATACTTCTTATATCACTTTTTTTAGAAATTTTAAATACTCGACAGTCTATTTCATATTTGACGGTCGTTTTTCTTGAATACTTGTATTCGATTCGATTAAAGAATACTCCTGTTCAAACACACCTATCAATTTTTGTGGCTTTGCCCGTACTCAGTAATAGTAAAAGGAAGCGCGGAAAAGGTGCAGTGCGAGTAATGGAGGCGTTGAGGGGCCGTGCGACGCGCTGCACAATCTTGCGACGACACTGGCCAAGATGACCATCTTTAAGTGTATGGCTGTTGAAGCTATAGAACAAAAACTTCAATGATATTCGTGTAAGAACATTAATTAATGTCCCCCATGTGCTAGGGAACTTATTTCATCAACCTGTTGACAAATTCGCGCGTGTGCCATGCGGAAACGTCGATAGCACCGCGCAGTTTGTTGTCATAGGGTAAGATAACGTTTAATGCGCCCAAACCGTTCTCGAACCGGTTCAGTACTGTGAACCGGTTCGCGGACCATTATAAATTTGTACTTATTCGAATCAAAACTTTACCGGGGCAAAATCACAGCTTGGTGAACCGGAACCGAAGCGGTATTTGTTTTGGTTTGACGCCCTACCTTTAAGGCAATAACGAAGCTCAGAATATGTTGGACGGACGTAATAGCGAACCTTATCAGAAATCACGCCCTGCGTAGTACGGCGTGGATGATAATGCTGCTCAACTTAGCAAACCTTACAGAAGCGGTGGCATGGTTCTACCAAAAAACCTAAACTATTATTCAACTAACGCTGTCAAAGAAAGTAGAGTGTCAGATTGACTGATGAAGTTTTTAAAGTTGCACGCATAAAATTAAACCGCGTGAAGAACAACCGGGACAACTGGGACACTTACATGATGGCACTTGATTATCAGTATTTAAAACAGAGAGTTTGACCTTCTGAGGAGCCTTTGTTCTGTAGTAGACTAAATAGGCTAAATAGCCTGAGGATGAAATCAACATTCACAGCTGAATATTATGCAGTATTATTCTTCACTCATGTTGTGTATCCGAAACAGTGGCCGAATTACCTTGATAGGAGGTTTGTCTTTGCATCGATATTCCTACTTCTGAATAAGAAATTCGCATACTAATCGAGTACAAAATGTAATTATTAAAATCTCGAAATACAGGCACTCTAGAATTGTGAAAAAAAAAGATGGAGTTGCCTTCGAATAGGACTATCTTCAAGTACTAATAAACGTATAGCATAATGCCGGAACACATATTATGTTATCACCCAGAACATGCGCTGGAGAGACAGATGCTGGACAGTTTTCTAGCTACCGTTTGCAAGCAACCACTGTCGGAGGATGCCATTCTAGGCCCATGACCTGATTCTCCAACTCCAATGCGGATAACGAAAGTGCTCTTGAAGTTCCTGCATGATACCAAACTAGACGCGCAGCTCCAGTAGGGCAGCCGTCTAATGTACACAAGCATTCACTACTTCGCTTCTGCTCATCATCATCCATCCCAATACTTCCACACACCCTTCTCTTTTCCCCAGTGCAGAGTAGCAGACTAGAGCGCACCAGCTCAGCCCGACCTCTCTGTCTTTTTTATGCATGAATTTTGTGTCTAAAACAAGTGGAACGTTTTTTTTGTGATATGCATTTATTGACAGTAGCTGTTCACGAAAATTGTGTCCGCCAATGCGCATAAAAAAGCCTGAACAAGAAGCATTGCCAGTATACGCTTTTTATAAAAATTACTGATATTTCAACTTAGAAAGCCCGGTATTTTAGATTACAGCTTTGGCCCCTGTAAAGCGTGCAATGTACTTTGCGACAAAGTAATGCAACGAAGCTAGCTCAACGGTGTCAGGGGTTGTAGTAGCTAGAGGCGTGTTTGGAAATATGTGCAGTACAAGTAATGATGACCAGGAGTGCCCTCAGCAGGAGTGTTCGCAGCGATTTGTTAGGGGCCAACCCCGATTTCCCTATATAAATGCATGTGAAACGCAGAAATGCTTTCGTGAGCCAAGGGCTGGACTTATTTGAATAAGATTTCTTGTATTTCAGAGAGAAAGTTAAATTCTAGCCACTGCTGAAGCATAATTTTGATTTTGAACCTGGTAGTTCAAAAAAAATTACGAAAATCAGGAAGTTTAAAAAAAGTGAAAGAATGCAATTTGCAAATCAGTAACTTTGCAGCAATAGCAGGTATATCAATTTTGAAAACTGCGCCCCTAAAGCACCTGAAGCGGGGAGATGTGATTCTGAGGTTTCATAATTTCATAATTTATTTATTGGTAAACATGCAGAAAATTACATGTGCGTAGTATACATAAGGAGGTCCCATAATCAATGACTGACCAAAATCTTGCACAGAGTTACAGCTTACGTGCAAATTTACAATGGTGATGCGGGTTTTGCGAAATTCTTATTAACAGCTTAGTCATATATATATATATATATATATATATATATATATATATATATATATATACATATATATATATATATATATATATATATATCAATTTTATCAGCTTTAAATGTCTGTATAGGTGCAGTCTAGAAAACTGTGATATGTATTTTGATTGCTGCGTTGTGAACTTGTTCTTCAGTTTTTTTTTTTTTTTTAAGCGTAATTTTCAGGACTTTTTGTAAAAACAGTCATGACGTAAATAAATAGTCTACTCACACAATCAGCGGATTGCAACATATGATATTAATGGCAACAAATCTAATCAATTTCGGTTGAGGGAATAGTGAGAAAAACAACTTCTATGACGTTAGTACGCACTTAGATAGGACTACTCGATGAAAAGCTTCCTCTTAAAATGATAATTCACACCATGAGCTCCTATTTAAATACCGGCGCTACATAAAAGCTTAGGCTAACCGAGTGCGCACTTCAAAGAGCCCGCACTTTAGCGCACTGAAGCATGTGCCCGGTGCGTGGTTTAACGCCCACTTTCTTTTGATGCTGCGGAGCCCAATGATGCGCCATCTGACGCCGGTTTTGTTCTTTCCGTTCCCGGTGCAGCAGTGTGAATCATGAATGAAGATGGCTCACTTTCAAAACAAGCTAGAGAATGTTGTGCTTTTGTGCCACGGTCAGCGGAACAATTGAAGGAATAAAGAAAAGAAAGAAAGAGGAAGAGGGTTAAAGGCCACGATTGCATGCTGCTGGTGGCTTGTAGCATTAGGAACTACATTACCGTCTTCAACCCGAGTCATCGTACTCGTGTTCAACGAGCTTGAAATAGGGCTATGAAAAAAGCAGTATTGAAAGTTTTTACTTAAGTTATGCTAAGTGCTTGTTCACAAACAGTGCTTTTGTTTCGAAAACCTGGACAGAACGCGTACAGGAGGCTTCAAATTTTTGTTCATTTGGTTGTGTGTGTCGCGAAAGAACCGCCAAGTTCGTGGATTCCCCCCAGTACCTTGTTGTTCTTATTGTTGTCGTTGTTCTTGTTGTTCTTGTTGCTGTTGCTCAATAAAATATTGTGCTCCAAGTCAAAGTTCTGCTTACAACAGTTAGTAGAGTTCACCTTACTCTTTCATATACGAAAAATGTCATTCAAGTCGTTTGAGTGGTTCTTTAATGACAGCATTTCTGCATTTCGCGTCTATCTGATTAGGGATGTTGAGGTGGGCTTCGAGCTAGAGCTTCCTCTAATGAGAAGACTTTAAGACAATTATAGCGGCACCATTGGTCAAAGTAAACTAAGGACTTATTTTCTAACCAGACGCGATGTTATCGAAGTTTTGCCTGAGTCTTACAGAATGCCGGGGGAGCTCTAGACTTTACGCTGTTGAAGAAGTAGACCAGTTTTACCTGCACGCTAAAGACGGGGTAACGCTTTACATGTCGTTAGTTACTACATAGGGCCGCATACTTCAAAGAGCACGGAATTTAGCGATCTCGAGCATGCGGGTTCAGGGCGGGATTTCTTCCGATGCTGCCGTGCGTGCTACGTGTGCGCTTCAATCTGAAGAAAATGGCGGAACTCATGAAGCAGAGCGTCAGCTGACAAGTGAAAAAAGAAAGCGTATCTTTTGACTACGTAGCCACTTGCTCCGCACAAAGCATCGTTTACGGTTTCTACGCTTCTACGCCGACACAAAAGCAAACCATGGGCGCTATAACGTAAAACTATTCCAAACTTTTCTATTCCAATTCTGCAATCAGCCGTCCGCGATTCGTCCAAAGCTTTTTTGGACCACCCCCACTTCACCTGTCTGTCACGCGACGTCACGGAAACCGCGATAGCTCCCCATCTGATATGACGTGTACATTCTGATTCTGCATGATTTGGCCGAGCGAAAGAAAAATAGTTATTTCTGATTCGACGCCTTTCCACCATTAGTCCACGGCCATTGGTCAAAAGTTTTCGGGCTGCACCCACTTCAGCTGCCTGTCACACGACGTCACAAAACCGCAAAACCTCACCGCGTCAAAGTGACGTCTACGCGTTAAAGATGCATTAATATGCCGAACAAAACTGAATTTTCTTCTGAACAGCCGCAGGCTGCACCATTCGGAAAGGAATGAAAGATGGCGGCCGCCGATCGCTCAGGCACTGGCTACTCGCACCTGCCAGAGAGCATGGGTTTATTTGTGTGTAATAAAACTTTTTGCATGGCCGTGTAACGTTTTCAAGCCCTTTCGGCACGTTTACGACCTCGTTCTGCCAACTCTTCTTTGCTGAGGATCCGTTTTTCGTCATTCTTAAGATGCCGTTGCATGCCGCCGTGATTGTCAACGAGCCACCGCAAGCTAAGTAAGGGAAAGCGGACCAATCGAAGATGCCGGCACCACCCTCTTCATCCGGTTATCGATTTTCAATGCAGTGGCTCGGCCCCATTGAAACCCTTTCCAGATGAGCGTGCTCCTTACCTCTTGTGAGCCAATAGATAAGACAAGTCGCTCAGTGTAGGCAATGTTATTCGTTTTTCAAGCAAACAAAAGTGACTGCCTAAGAACGAGGAGAGCATTTGATTGATCTGTTCAGACAACCCTGCGGGTGACCGCCCGATGCTTGCGTCGGTGGTTACGCAAACTTGACGTCAGGAGATTGGAATAAAAACATAATGACATAGTTTTACGTTATAGGGTCCCATTTAGCAAAAATACTTCGTGATGTTGCTGTCTGTTTCACATGTATATTAAAAAATAAAAGACCACAGTAAACAACGCGACGCTATTTATTACGTATTACTTCTTTTTTTTGTGATGCCTTAAGAGAGGAAAGTATCACTAGCTGTGACGCCGTGTTCTTATGGTGACGAATCTTTAGTAGCATGTAGTAACACTGGAAAACATGATGCATTTAAAAGAAAAATGCATCTGATCACTCCATATAAGTAATCACCGCGAATTATTTCAAGAAAAATGCTTCTCCCCCACTATTTTTTTCCTCCTTTCTTTATTTCTTTCTTTGAATCCAAGCGCGAAGCGTGAAGTCGATGGTCAGTCCCGTGATTTTAAGCGTGTGCCATGTGTGGGGTTATTGAGCAGTTGCCCTCACAACCCCCCCCCCCCCCCCCCCCCCAAAATAAAAATCACGTACTCGTGACGCCTGCGGCAGGAAAGGATGTACGACATCTACCGCCATGGTTTGTTAGGGGTGTCGCTGGCTAGCATTCCCAGGCTTCTTGTAGTACAACATAAATACCCAAGAAAGTAGATGGGAAAACGGCGCCGTGGTGGCTCAATTGGTAGGGCATCGCGCGCGTAATGCAGAGACACGGGATCGTTCCCCACCTGCGGCAAGTTGTTTTTTTCATCCACTTTAATTTCCATTAATTTATCATCTCTTTCATTTAATTAATAAGTACAGGTAATTTCCCCTATGTTGTCCTTGGTGTCATTGTTTGTTAGCTTCTTATGATATGAATAATAAAAATAGGGCCCCTCGGTTAACCCCCTTCGTTCTCGTTTATATATATATATATATATATATATATATATATATATATATATATATATATATATATATATATATATATATATATATATATATATATATATATATATATATATATATGTATATTGCAATACGTGCGTGCGTAATATAGATGGTTCTCAATATACGGGCACCAAACCTTCTTTCAGGCACGGCTTTCGCCGGGCGTGAAAAATGGGTTTAATATACAGTTTTTCAACAGCATTTCACAACCCAGAGCACTAAGGTGAAAGAGAACAGGAAACGAAAAACCAATTTAATAGATATAGTGTTCTTAGAATTCGCGTGCGCACAACAACGCACCAGCGGAACCTACGTGATCTTCAACGCTACCCGGCCTCTTGGTAGCGACCTAATCGTGTTTACATTCGTTCTTTTAGGTTCGAAGTCAGGCTTCCATGATGTTTTATATAGAACGGAGTAAAGGCTACCCATTGATGACGTGGAAATTTGTCGAATATTATATCTGCTCAATCTAAGCCATTCATTGGAAAACCATTCGTGCCGGCCTACTCGTCGAGGGCGCGCGCAGAAAAAATAAAAAGAAAAAGAGGACAAAGCAGTCGCACGCCTTTCAATACACGCTCGAGGCATCAATCGAATTGTACAGGAAAATATGCACGAGCCGCACGACTACATGAGCATCTTGTCTTTTGCATGAAATAGAGAAGAAGCGGGAGGTTAGTGGAAGAAGGTGACTTTGAGGATGGAGGATATGGAAAGGATAACGCGAACAGCGACCAACGAAAGCGGAAACGAATTCGTATAAATTTGTTTTGTCTATTCGCTCTATAATATGATTGTTACTGCGACTGCCTTGTTTTCGGGCTGGGCTTCGGAGTGTGTGGCCTGCTGTCCAAAATTGACAGCAGGCCACACACACGCACGCCCGCACGCACGCACGCAAATAAAATGTTTACGTGCGCAACGGAACCAAACTGGAACGAGCTATACCTTTTCGCGTCGCAGCAAAGCACGAACACATCTTGCTGCCCTTTCCGTCCACCGTTTCGCGAGCCTTCTCCAACCAGTAAGAGGCGATAACTCTAGCCTTTTCTCCTTCTTGCGATTTCGCTCGCTGATGTGCAAGAAAGGTTCGGTATCGCAGCGTGGAAATGTGCTGTCTGCAGCTCCCGGGGCGGTAAAGTTTAGATTTTTTTTCCTCAGTTCCAGTTAGTGTCGACTCACGAACGCGCAAGCAGCGATTGACGCCGCAGGGTGCCGCTACTAATGCTCTTCTGTAGGTTACCTCCAACATGAAGTCAAAGACAGTCAAAGACGTCGTGTAGAACCTGGAGAGCGCAAGTGGTAATCTACGAATGCACTGCGAAGTAGTAAGGCATCTGGAGAAAGCAGGCCAACACTTTTCTCCAATTTCGCTTTCACCTTCTTCTACGATATGTGCACGCGTGTCCTGTATACACTATTTTTAACGCTGCGAATACATTCCTGCTTCTGTCGCAATGCGTTTTCTTTCCTCATTCCTTTTTCTGATTGCAAGCAACCAGGTATATCGAGAAAGCGGGAAGTCACAGAGCACCATAGAGCTTCTGCCATGTGCATGCAGTATTTGCACCTATTTCTTCAATTTATTTTCAGAAATTGGGAGAAAACCTGCATGCACAATTTTTTCACTTTGTTTTGTATCCCTGAGCTCTTTTCTTTTTCGAGGCAGCATAGATCAAGGGCACTTCGTATGAATTAACACATTTGACCCGTCCGCGCCGCTTTTTAGCACCGTGCTGTCATCAGCGGTCGCACACTTATTGTTCTGCATCCTCCAGCAGCCGGGCCGGCCTAATTGTAGCTGTGCGGCCTGCAAGCATATGTGCACGGCCAAATACCATGAGTCAAATGTAATTGAAACCTTGTGCTTCGCACACCACATTGCCTTCGGTTAACATCCAAAACCACTTGCCGATTCCTTTCCTGAGGCGTATTAATGCCGTACATTCTTTGCCTCTTCCAGTGAATTCGCGGTATCTATTTGTAGGACCGAATAACACAAACACGACCAACATTAGAGTGCTAGTACTAATTATTTTTATTGCCAGCTGTTTGGCACGATTACATATGCGTGCGAGAAGCTGGTGCGTTAGAAAGAAGTCTGTGGTTTGACGCAAGTAAATCAGTTTTACGACTACGGCGATGTCAAGGATGGTGTCACTATATTGCTTATTGGCCTTTTTACTGTATCTTACTGATAGGCTCCATTAAAACCAGTCGGTAGTGACGCTCCTTTGTTGTCTGTCCTAAAAGAATGTTGTGACACTGGGGGACTTGGTAGTTCTGTTTTTGTGCCATTTTGTCCGCGCTCAAAATGTTTCATTACCAAGGTTTGGATGCCTGGACTACAGGTAATGCCATACATTTGCATGATACTTACGTTGTCCACGTACGTCTATAATATGACACCAGTATGTGTTGCACTAAACCCCGCCCTAATTACCGTGCGTCTGCATGCTCCAACGTGGAGTCATGGAAGCTTCACCTTCCTAACGGCTTCCTGGCTTTTGCGGCGACTGCTCTAGCAGTCACACGAGCTCCGGTACGCTACCTCGTTCCATTCGAAGGTACTTATTATCGTTCCAGCGGCATCTTGAAATTATTGTAAGAATCTAGAGGGACCACCCATGCTCCACGTATTTTCAGCCTGCTAGTTCTTATTCAATGTAGCGGCTGTTTAAAAATTTTAGAAACACAGGCCTATACGTGAGCTGTGCAAATCTCAATGCTGGATGACAGGCGATTTACTGATGTTTTGGGAGCCTGGCCTAAAAGAATGTTGTGACATTGGGGGACTTGGTAGTTCTGTCTTTGTGCCATTTTGTCCGCGCTCAAAATGTCTCATTGCCAACCCAGAAAGCCATTCGAGCACTTTTTCAGTACCTGAGGCCACAGACTTGAGTGCCCGACTGTAAGGCATGCTGCACCTAGCTTAGTGCATATGAAAGTGCGATCAAGACTCGAGTCTTCTCGCTCTCTTTCTTTCACTCCTCCATCCCCCTCCGCACGTGTAGGGTAGCAAATTGGACTGTCTGGTTAACCTCCCTGCCTTTCCTTCCTCCTCCTCCTCCTCCTCCTCCTCCTCCTCCTCCTCCTCCTCCTCCTCTCTCTCTCTCTCTCTCTCTCTCTTTCTCTCAATGGTTAGTAACTATTAGACGCTTTTTAAACTTAACCAAAGCACACTTATAGCTTCCTTCAAAGCCTGCAGGAACTTTTCCAAAGTACCGCAACTTTCATCCCGATATAGTATTCAGCTCTCCCGTTCGCGGTACGTATTTAGCAGACATGCAAACAATTAGCATCTTAACTGAAAGTATAACCCCTGACATAACCAGCAAGAATATCTTGGAGGGAAACTTTTAGAATTCGCGTTATACGCTCCTAACAGTGGAGTTTGCCGACGAGTGCCGCGACACCTGTCGCTGCAGAAGCGCAACTATATACGGGACGGATGGGGCAAATTACATGATGGGACAAAAACTGCAAGACAGCGCAGTCAGCAGTTTTGAAACCGGTCGCGGCACAACATGGTATTGGCGGGTTCAATAAAATAATGAAGCTTTTCAAAACACGGGAACCAACTCTTACGCATTCCGTTCCGCGTCGCGATTCCTGTTTAGCCGTCAGTCCTCAAATCACCGGCGACTGTGTTTTCGATGCTCGTACGTCAAGATTCCTAATGGCACCGCCGGACGTTTGTGTCATTCTTCTGCCTGTCCGTATAGAGGCTTAAGGTGTCCTCGTCATCATGTTAGGGCTAGAAAATTGTATAATAAATCGAGAATAAGGTAAAATACATGTCCTCTTTAGGTCGTTGCTCCGGGTGACCTGATGCTTCGCTTGATTCCCTCGTCGAAGTTTCATAGGCTTCATCGCCTCTCCGCTTTCGAGCTGGCAGCCAGGGCAGGCTCCTGTTACTTCAGCATCCCGTGAAGGTATGCGCCTAGGAGGAACAATTCAGATGGAGTGGCGGTGTCTGGCTAACTGGAACCATTCACTCTGATTTGCAACTCGAGGCGGGTTAATTTCATTCATAGTTTTCAATTACGTTTGGATAGCATGATGCCTGTCACCGACATGCGACAGCGCTGCAATGCATAATAATAATGCGCCAGAAGTCCACTGTGAGGGAGCCCTATTAAAAAAAAAACTTATTTATGTCTACCTTAACGTGCCCCAAAATTTTAGTTTTCCATTTCGCTTTCTTCAAACTGTGGCCGCAGTAGCAGTGATCCATTTCATTCTCATTTCATTTCATTTTATTTCAGCGTTCTTTTTTGTACAGCAGAAAAAGAACTTGGTTAAAACACGTTGGCGGGCTAGTTGGTTAGAATCCATGGTAGAGTGTATAAGCGCGACTGGACGACGACGCAGAAAGAAACAGATACACAGACACTGTGTCTGAGTTTCTGTTTCTTTCTACGTCCTCGTCCAGTCGCGCTTATACACTCTACCATAGAAAAAGAACGCTAGGTCAAGAACAAAAAGCTGCAAAACAGCAAAATGCATACACATTTCAGTGGCGTAAATATATTGGTCACACTTCATCATTGCACTTCATAATGTCTCTGTACCTAAGCTCGAGAAGCGGATAATCACTTTGAGCACGCTAAAGTAAGCTAAATTTGAGGGCTCGCTAGAGCGTCGAAGCAGTGCCACAAAGAGCGAGCTACTCGAATACTGAGCCGAGTCGTGACCGCAGACTCTATTGAATTGCTATATCAAAGCAAAACTTGCTATACCATGTGACGACGTCTGAACAAAAAAAATACACTTTTAGTGAGTGTCCATTGCTTCGAATGTCGCTACTCCAGCACACAAACCCTCACACACATAAAAAAAAGACCCGTTGTTTCACGGCCAGAACCCGTTCTTTCACGGCGAGAACGCGTCGAGAACAACATCTGTCGTACGTGAAAGTAAATAATTTTGATATTGCCTTGAAATCCTAAAGCGAAAATCGCGCAATTTCTCTTGCTCTGAGCAAGAGCTGGCATGCAGTTTCGATGCTAGCACCAGGCTGGCAGACTGGTCCCTCCGTGCCAGTGTTGACTCAACTTGCCGCGCGAGACGCTGATCGTTCGTGCTCGGACGCACCGCCTGGGCAGTGTCCGGAGCCTATAGCTGAATAGTAGAGAAAGCGTCTTGGCTAACCGTTGCAGGAATCTTACTTCTCTAGATTTTTCTTTTCTGATGTTGCAAAGCGAGGGGCGCCTTTTGAAATGGAAGTTAAAGAAAAGACAGGAATTCAGTTATTTCTTTGGACTTTATAACAGCAGGTGGCTTGCAAATCAGCGCTGGTCTTTTTGAGTGCAAAGTCAAGCGCTCATTGGCGGCCTGCACTAGAGACCCCAACCTCAGCCTCTTTGTTTCGTAAAATTGATTCTCTCATTATTATACGAGTGATGCAGCCTTATCTTCAGTTTGTGAGAAATACGGGCTCAAACGCCGAGAATTACTGGAAGAAGTCGAAAGTAGTGAGTCAGTTCGTCCAGCTTCGGCTTCGTCATATCCCGCGGGCTGATCTTTCACGATTTGGTTATGTTCCAACAGTATTGTTGGAACATAACATTCAGTCATTAAACATGTAGTTGACGCTATGTGTGCAGCGTAGGAAAAATTGAAGCCCATTTCGACAGATTCAAAACCTAAGTGCGAGACAACCAGTGATATCTACGGCTTTTACCTGAAAGATTGCAGCCTCGGATCAACTCCCACATTTTGCATATCGAGCACCATTCGCAGCTGCGTGATTTTATCAGTGCGCTCGGGGCAGTGTTTCCGCCGTAAAAACAAGTTCCACGATGCTGACAAATTTCCCAAAGCATCAAAGGCGCACGTCGAGAGCACGGGGCCATTACCTATCAGCGAGAGTTTCGCGTGTTCTTTGGGGCCCGCGCAGCTGTTCGCGAAGGGTCGCTCAAGCCGCCAAGTCGCGCAATGACCGATGGCACCAAGGTGGTGATCAATCAAAGTAATCTATGCATGTCGAAAGATCAAACGAAGAAACGATCGGTTATAGGGAGCTGTAGCGTGAATTGAGATGCGAGAAGACAGATCACTCACTCGATTTACCCGCTGAACGGTCTCGAGAAAGGTCTGCCACATGCTGAAAGGTAAAACGATAGAAATAAGCGCATAGTGCCGCGAAGGGAAGCGAGGCAAAAAGGCGACGACGAACAAGTGCCAGATGTCTCTAATCTCTCTCCTATTTTGTCTGCTGGGTTGCGTGCGAGAAACGAGCACAAGCCAACAGCGACATCCGTACCGTACGTGCGGGGAATTCGGAACTGCCGCGACAGTGCAATGCGTACGTTCAACCTCTGTCATGATGTTTACCTTTGGTGCACACCTTTCGCTAGTGGAAAGCACGTGTATAAACCCCGGTCTTTGAAAGAAGAGTGAAATAAGCCGTCTGAGTAAGATCTTCACTGAGTGAGATTAAAGTTGTTGCGACCGGCGGTCCGATGATGTCGGAAGGTCAGGAATCGTGGTGGAGCAAGTATCGTGGGCCTGAACCTGACATCCAGGACGCTTTAGAACGCACGTTTATATTTACATTTTGTACAAGAGCATATCAGAATGATGCAGAGAGTAAGTTCACTTCAGGTTATATTATTATTATTATTATTATTATTATTATTATTATTATTATTATTATTATTATTATTATTATTATTATTATTCGGGCAATGTGTTGCAAGGAATATATAGTAAAATATTTAACAAAAACAACACATGAACGAGATACAAAGACAACAGCTAGAACAAGAGCTACACTCCATCGATCCTCACCGGCCGTTCTCACTCGCAAAATTGCTGGGCTCATGGCCATCGAAAAGCACAGCGAAAAGCATTGAACGCAATTGAACATCTTTATGAAGACACAGGCATCCTCAACAAATACTAGGTATTGCATTGAATAATCACACGATGTCACTAAAACATTCTTCTATTATTTGTAATTATTAGTGCTTGTACATTACGTGTTATACAATTTTTGTTGTGCGTGATTATTAGTACTTGTACATTACGTGTTATACATTTTTTGTTGTTGCGCGTGAATTATTTTAACACTGTAATTCCTCATCTGTTGATATGCTCATCGAAGTCTACATTATGGCCGTTTGTGTGTGTTTGTGACTGTTTATGAACTCATTGTGGTGCAACTTGCATTTGACTTTTACACTGTGATTGTTCATAGGCGTATAGGACTGTGCTGTGGCTTTCTCACCCTATGAAGTGATCGTTTTTTTTTTTTCAACATATATATATTTTTTATATCGTTGTTTCTGCTATGAGAAAAGGCGTAGCCGTCACTATTATAAGGTGACTACGTCTCTTTCTTTTATTTTCATTGCAGTAAAAAAAGTGAACGTATGCAGCCCAGTGTGATGTAGGTGATGAAACAACGAGTTCGCGCATTTGATGTCCATTATCCAAAGGGTATCTGGGACGTTAAGCTTGAAATTGGCCTCCCTCTCTCTCTCTCTCTAGGCATATTGTGCCTAATACCCTGACACTCAAAGCCACCGCCTCGAAGCTGCACTTTGAAAATGCCGCCGCATATATTAATGGGAGCACTCCGTTACGGCATGAGCACGCACGTTCAAGCGGCTGCCCTGCGTAACACATTCTAAATAAAGCTGCAAGCGCACTACGAATCTCAACAGCATTGTCTCCACACCTTTCATTAAAAGGCAACAATATCCTCCCCAAACTGAGCTACGACCTCATTTACCTGGCTGCTATTCCTTCTACATCTCAACCATGACATGATCCCAAGACCTACGACCCTCCCCTTATCCAGGAATATGGATCCGGGAAACCTATAATCGGCACCATCAAGCCAGAGCTGACCACCTCCGAACTACCTCAGATGAGAAACATTATATAGATGCTGCTCATGCCGCGGACAGAACCACTTCGGTGGTTGTCGGGCCCCGTAAAAACATCGTGGTCGTCACAATGGAGTCCCAAATCCCACGACACAGAGGAGGTTATCATTCAAAGCCACGGGAAAACTCCCTTCGGCCTTTTCAACCTAACACGGTGACGCCCCACATCCGAGCGACATAGCTTCCCAAAGGCAGAACCACCCCTTCCTACAAGCTCTATTGAAGTGGGTGCCTGGCCACCAGGGTGTCTGTGGTAATGAACATGCTCATACCCTAGCTCGTGAAGCCTCTACGCCGAGCGCCCCTATACCAAGGCCGAACACCTGTTGCCCGAGGATACAGTGGACCGGGTTCCGAAAGCAACGTCGCGAGCTCCTCAATAGAGAGTTTTAGTTTAGGGGACGCAAGCGGCTTGCGTACGCAAGAACTAGGGGCGATGGTACTGCGCATGCGCAGACCACTACGTCTACTTGCGTCCTTGGGGTTGTTGGGGCGGCCGAAAACATCGCTGCCCCTAAGCGGCCACGTTACCCACGTGACTCTCGCTGTGTACGAGAACTTACGAGTAGCTAGCGGGTAGATAATCTTATAAATATTTCGCCAAGTGTCGACAGACGTCGTTTTTATATATATTAGAGAGGTTTAGCGTGTCTGGTATTCGGGTAAACGCAGGCGGGGGAGTAAACGGGAGCGGTCTGCATGGTGCATCCACCTTGTGGCACAAAGCTGAAACTTACAAAAACAGCTAATATTGCTGTAACCAAGCCTATTCTACTTCGCTGCTGGTGTAAATCTTCGGCACTGGCGTAATCGTGTTGCTGCCAAAAATTTACTCCTGCAGCAAAGTAAAATAAACTTGGTTACTGCAACATTAGCTGCTTTTTTTTTTCTGTTTGAGCTTGTTGCCACCAGGTGGCTGCACCATGCAGGCCGCTCCCGTTTACGGCTCCACCCCAACGCTCCAACCTGCGTCAGCCTGTGTTTACCCGAATACCGGACACGCTAACCCTCTCTATTAACTGCTTTTAAAAAGAATAGTGTTATGCACTTTACTTCATATGCTTGATTTCATATTTTAAAAAAGGATAACGCAGCACAGATCAGACGTCGATAGCGCTGCGAGCGCATGCGACCTCACTGCGGTTTGCGTTTGGAGCCACTAACATATAACGTGTTTCTGCTTGCGTACGCAAACGCAAACGCACCCAAGCGCTAGGGGCCCCAACGCCTTGCGTCCCCTAAACTAAAACTCTCTAATACCTTGCACCAAAACGCGCGTAACTTCCCTCCATCCTTTTTTTACCGCCATAATGCGCGTCCTTCATCAGGCATGCTCAGATGCTCCTCAATGATGCCATGCAACACCCCATCGAACAGCGTCGCGGCCGCCCATTTTGCCATGTGCATGGGTCATGCCGACGCACTCCACCCATATTAGGCCTGCCCCGAAGCCAGCTCATTTCCTTTCTACAACCCCAACGCTACCTGGCAAAGTTAGACGAAGACCCCACGGGACACTCAGCCAGCGCTCCGGCTTCGCCTTGTCTCCCACATCTGCCATATTCAAGGGGCGACGTCACACACCTCACCACTGGTATCTTGACGATCACCGGGTTTAAATATAGAAACGTGATGCGGATAAAGCACAGTTACAAATAAATGCTTCTCTCTCTCACCCAGGGCACAGCGATAGCAAGTCATAAGCGTCCGCCGCAGCCTTTGGAACCAGATGCTTAAGGTATGTTCCAGAATGTTTGGTTGTATAGATCCGTAGCGCCAAGTGATAGCAAATGGCGGGGCCACCTCAGCAAGAAGGCTCCGAAATCATACTCCCCTCCTCCTCGCCACATTGAAGAGAAGGAAGCATGACACACTCGGTGCGACGCCACGACAAGCGTAATCCTCAATGGGGCCTTCTCGACTGAGAAAAAACAAGGGTCTTCTTGTGAGGCAGTTAATTAAAATGGCATTCTATTTATGAATAACAAACCTCGTCAACAGAGAGGCTGAAGGAAACACCTCGTATTTCCCTACGCCACTCATGAGCTTTAATTCTATCCTGCACTCAAACACGTCGGTTAATGCGAAGCAAATTACTTAGCCCACACGGCTTTCTAACCGGGTGGGCGAAGGCCGCTAACAGGCACTGCATGAAGCCGCTCGACTTTGAATGACAACAGGGGCATACGCGCGCGCACCCATCATCTCCGCAAAGGTGCAGGCTCGGTAACGACAAAGGCGTCATCAGCCCGAGGTCGAATTACTCAACGCGAATCCGCCCTTTGTCGTCCGCGGAGGCAGTTCTAGCCGCACCGCAGCATCGTTAAAAGGGGCACAGATTGACTTGCGCAATTGCGGCGATCACTTTTGACGACCGACTCCTGATTGCTTAACGCGCACGCAGCTACGAAGGGCACTTGCAGAATCATGCAGCAGGCCGCAAGCCTATTGCGCCTTTCGAGACGTCTTGCCTGGCCCAGTTTATGTGCGCCACCTTGTATACGCAGAGTTGATGGGACATGAATTTACGTTCCGTAATTTACAAATGAATCGGGATCATCATGCTAAAACTACGCACCTTGAACTACTGCATCGTGCATGTGAATGAGGTACCTTACTTATTTTTCGTTCTTTATCCACTGGCTTGCAGTAGACATTGCGCCACGCGTAATAAATTTCTGTTCTTTTCTTCGAATTTGCACAATGGTTCCGACAGGATATATATGTATATATATATATATATATATATATATATATATATATATATATATATATGTATGTATATATATATATATATATATATATATATACATATATATATATATATATATATATATATATATATATATATATATATATATATATATATAAAGCCATCGTAGACCAAAGGGGCTATGCGCGTCTACCGCTTATCCTGTTTCGCCCTCCTGTCCCATTTTACAGGGGAGAACTGTCCTTGCGCAGTGGCCAGGGGAATTATGTTATCCTCATGTCACCACCGGGAAAATGGTTATCTTCATATGTTCATGACATTGCTAAAATAATTAAATGATAAAAATTTGGATAATAGAAGACAACGCGCTCGAAGCTGGGATCATGCTTTCAGGAAATTTACGCTGCACTTAACTGCTCTACATTTTATTTTTTACACGGGGTATTTATTGCACTCTGCATCATGCTCGACCAGGTGCGGAAACACTGTCGTGACGCTGTCATGAGGTAAAGCACCTCCCTTTGATGGCGTGCTGAGGTATCCAAATCGACGTTATCCGACGTTGAGCGCTCGCACCGCAAGGGACGGTTTTGTCACCAACAGATGAGCTTCGCGAGATAACAGGCGTAAACCCGTCGGCGCAAAAAGCCACACGCAGCGGAAAGCATCAGGCGGACAGCCGTTCTTCTGGCCCACTGTACGCCTAATATTTCGGGAACTCGGTGCGGGCCCAGTTCCCGAAAACAGGCATCGGGCTGCTGCGCTTGCGGAGTTTGGTTGTAATTCTACCATCGGACAAGTATTTTTCCTTATCACTGCTAGATTGAAGCGACCCGACCGGATACCCGACGCATGAAAATAAGCCCAGGAAGTGACCCTTTAAAATAGTCGCATTAGAAATACTTCCCAGGTACAAAGGCGAACTTAATAAAGGCAACGTCAAGCAAGGCTCGCTTACCGGGCGTGGCAGTGCTTGAACAGTGAGCCTCTGCCACTGCATGCAAGGCACCATGCTTCTAGAAATTGCTGCAAAGTCTCTTAGCGTTGCCCTGTAACTTCCAGGCGCCCTTCAGATGGCATGGGAGCTCTCAAAATTTCCCTGAAGTACCGGGAGTTGTTCTCGCGACCACGTAAAAGTCTAAACGTATCGAGGAGTCTGGTGCTCATAACTTTGTTGTTACCAAAGGGGAATCGCAGTCACTTCAGTCTAGGTATTTTTGTCCCCAAGGAAATTAATAACACAGTGGATTGAATGAAGACTCTAGTAAGTCGGCCACGCTTGACAAAAACAGCTAAAGAAATACTTAATCTCAGTTTTGGCAAAGATAACTTCTTTTTAAACTTCACTTATTAGAAAGCGTCTCTCAGAATGTAAAATCCTTCCCCAAAAACGTTACTCGCCTCACTCTCTTCGCTTATTCTAATAGCAATGTAGAATGACGTTGCTTGCCTATGGCGAAGCACTGCAGCTTCTCCTCTCGCATCATAATGGGCGCGTCGCTATTGTATCACGAGTATCAACTTTCATCGGCCCAATTCACTTCATGACTACGTCCAACTCTGCGACCGTCGACGGGCACTGGGTGATAAACAACGTTCAGAGCGGCACCCATAAGGCACTCCTTTCATTTCGCCGGCAGTTTCCATTGTGCGGGGCTCGGGCTTTGAAGCACACACAAGAGGTGAGTTCACAAAAAAAGGAGAGGAAGTGAGCGAAAGGGAAATATTGTAAGAGCGCAGCCTCAACGGTATTACTGGCTTTCAGTCAAGCTGGTCGAGACGAGTGCGTTCACCGGCGGCTCGACGGGAACCGACAAAGGGGCTAATGAGCTGCGCTCCGAAATGCCGCCGCGGTGCTGGCGGCACCGCCGAATCTCGCCTGCTCGCTCGAGACTGATGCCGCCCAACTTTGCGCTGACCGCCATGAGCTCAAGTCAGAGAGACGGCCACTGCCTTCGTGCCTGCCGGTAACTCAGCCGTGAAACGCAAGCGCGTAGAAAAAGTGATACTGAAGCGAGCTTGTCGCCCGAATGACGGCGTTGATGCGGATGGTAGCAACCCTTGGGTCCCGTGAGTATGCGATCGACACACACACATAACACACACACACACACACACATGTGAGCACTTTCACGCGCAAGAAACTTGTCCATTACGTCGGTCTCTACAAATATCTTGCGCGCCTGTTAGAGTTGCAGTGTTCTGATACGTTGATATGAAAATATTATGTGCGAAGAAAGTCCCCTCCTATGGAGAGAACTCTCCTTCATGGATTTTATTTATTTATTTATTTATTTATTTATTTATTTATTTATTTATTTATAAGCCCGCCTGCTTCTCCAATGCAGGCACTACAGGAACGGGGTGTAGTTCATCAAACAAAGCATACACTCAATTACTCCTAAAACATGGAAAATGTCATCGTTAAACAGAATATGAACCATATCAAGCGACAGAACATTCCAGCTTTTTATACACAGTACAAAAAGAAAGAATAGTGTTATCATTAAGAGAATAATCTCGCGGATCTTCAACTTAAGATTTCGTTTTTGCAAGACCATAGGTATAGGCGCCTTAAAATACAAGTCTCTGTGAATGCAGCTTTTCGCGTATTTTGTGCTATGAAAGATTGATAACATAAAATTTCGATGATGTTCTCTCAGTTGTGCTAATTTATTATTTTTTTTTCTCTCTTTATCATACTAAGCGTTATATCGTTATTAATAAGGGTGAACCAGACTGCATGCCCCGATTTCTGTTCTTTCTTGTTAGTCTGCGAGCTCAGCATTGTGTAGGTCTCTACAAAATCTCCCATAAATGAGTATGCAGCACTCATGGTTTAAATGTAGCTTGCTAAAGCTTCATCCCAAAAAATTCGAAGACCCAACTTCTTTGTCACTAATATTAGTGATATGCTTATTTCTTAAATCAGCAGTAAAAAGGAGACTCACATATTTATCTTCTACTGCGTTATCAAGAGCAACATTACTCACAGTGCAATAATTGGTCTCATGTAAACGCTTCGTGGTAAATGTGTCGATCACTCTCTTTTTGACAGTGACCCTTTCTTTGGCATTTTCGTTTGTCACACCAAGAGGCAAGGAAGTCCAAGTCATTCTGCAGTGCTTGTTAATTCCATGCATTGTTGACAACTCCATGTATTGCGCAGTCATATTCAAATATTCTGATGATGAATAAATACAAGGGGTGTCATTAACGTAACTGCAAAATATAAGTGGACCCATACAGATCCATGGGAAAGACGAAAGGTCACAGAAACGCAACAGAGCAATAGCCGTTGAGAATTCCAGAGATCTGTCTTGAGTGAAGATGTTCAGCTATGCAGTCGATAACTGTGCCATGAAATCTTCACCTTTACAATTTTGAGATGAGGAGAGTATTATCAACCACATCGAAAGCTTTTTTTTTAATTCTAAACATAGGCAGCTAATAAATTTCATCTTATCGGTTGTCAAGATCAAATCGCGCGTAGATAGAGCCAACTGCGTCGCATACATGAAAAACTCAGCTATAATCTGTTCTCTATTCTGCAGGAGCTTATTATTTTCCACGTGTGATATGATGCGGCCATAAATCTCGTGTTCCAAACCATACACGTAATGCTGGTTAAGAACACAGGCCTGTGATGCCAGGATTTCGTTCTGGCCACTTGCTTTCGTTGGTTTCTCAACAATAACCGTACACCTGCCACACTAAATGTAACCTCTCTTGGTCGACTTGGACTTTAATATCGACATTGGTGACACTTTATTGACTAGGACGTAATAATGAATGGACCTAAGTAACAAAAATTTTCGCTTTCATTGCGCCATCATCAACAGTTCTAGCGCAATGCTGTAATCAGGAAAACAGAGCTGTCATCTTGGCCGTTACACTTACGCATTTTAAAAATTCTTTGGGGTTGTGTACTAGCTTCTGATTTAGATTTGTAAAGTACGAGTGCTTGGCCAATACTGTTAAGCGCCTACAGTTAGATTTCAATTCATTTATCTACGTCAAGTGCTCATTCTACTTACTGATATTCCGAATAAAGTACTCGGACGTCAGCTAAACTCGTATTGTCACAAGTGCGCTCGGAAGAGACAACTCGAAGGAGAACAAAATCATCGTGCAGTCGGAAAATATTTTTTTAAATACCGTTCATAACTTGTGAGTGCTCAAACCATCCACCGGTGTACCGAAAGTGGGAAAATACAAAAGCCAAATTTAACGCGTCATCGTCAGCCTTGCTGTATGTGTACAGACGTCTAGTAGGTTAGTATTCACATTATGAACATTTCTATTGCTAATGCTGGCTGCAATAACATTCTGGTTACTCACAGCAGTAAAACATGCGCGCACTGCAAGAACTTCCGCTGCTGAACAAGTTATTTGAAGGTTGCAATGAAGAAGCATGAATGCTAGTTAACAGTATCTATGAGTTTATAATTGATATTATACAGAAGGTTCTGATTATTGCACCGCACACCCAATGCGATATTTCCATGGGATTAAGAAGAGGGTTTTTGCGAAATACTTCCCCATTGAAGTTCTACTCTGCTGAATCTAGTACCCTGCGGATTAAATATAAACCAACCGACTTCGTCCGCAAACTCCGCAGCATCTTACGTGTTTCTATACTAATTACATTCTACGCTCATATCTTAAAATAAAGAAGAACTCGTCGGAGACACACATGTATACCTAAACATTTACTTATGCCACCCTAAGCCGAGGCTAAATGGCGTTATCTTATTGCACTAAAATTTAGGTTCCATGCCAAGCAATGCATGCAAAGCTTCATTATTTTACAGCCTTTTTGGCAATATCATTCGCTCTCATTAGGGGATTTCGAAACCGAAAAGTACACACCGAATGCATTTTCCTTTCGCTTTATTGCATGAATTATTTTCATTCTACCTCAGTCCTGCGACGCGTTCTGTTTACGCACACAACCCGATGTGTTCGATACAATGACGTTATAGTGGACTACGCTGAACGAATTCCTCATGTCGTGAAGCTGTTCTCTGTATCTTCTGTCCAAATGAATTTACCTTTTTCTTAGCTTAGGAAGCACTCTACTAGAGGAGACAAAAAAAAATATGTTCAAAATAAACGCGCGAACACTTGTCGTATTTGGTCTTCACGCTCCCACATTTCCTCTATTCTTCCAGGCCTTTCATGTACAGTAAAAAAAAATATATGGCTCTTTGCCTACGCAGTGCTGCCCCGGCCTTCTCTTTTCAAAGAAGCCTTCAACGTGACCTCTCATGGGAGAAGCCTTTCTTTAAAGACGTCTTTCATCCGCCATGGCTGCGCCGTCTAGCCAATTTTTTTTTCGCGCTTACACCCTTCTACGCAGTTTTCGCCATTGATTGGCGCGCTCCTCTGCAGTCCACCGCCCTATCTTGCCGCCACAGGCAACCAGTGTCGGCGGGTCGGTCGCTTACCGCACCGCTAGCCGCCGAACGTGGTGACAAAAACAACCCAGATCGCCAGCTGCACATCTACGCCGTCCTGGACTCGCTGACCTCTTAAGAGGGGGCTACACGCGTTGACCTGCTATCGCAGGGCAGACGTCGTACGCGAAAGCATCTGCTGCCTCTCCTGCCAGCTTTCCGGCTGCCTGCTCCTGCAGAATCCCACCAATACCCCCCCCCCCCCTCCTTTCTTTTTTCTCACGCTCTCTCTCGCTAGCTCGCTCGCGTTCTTTGTAAACTTCTGCATAATGGTCTTTGCAGTTTTGTTCTTCACAGACACGGCGCCTTTTCGCGCAGTAAACCTTACTTAAAGCCTGTACTAATGCAAAGGAAGAATTAGAAAAAAAAGAAAGGCAGGAAAATTGAAGCTGAAGGTTTTAATCTGCAGGTTCCATACAAGAAGTTTGTCGGACAAGTTAGAGTTGCACGTTCCTAATTATACGTCAGAAGAACAAAGAGGGGGGAAAATATACTTTTGAGACTCTCACTTCTGGTGCCATAGTTATTTAACACTTTCTCCTCCTCGCCATACAGGGAATGGGAAATGCAAGACAGATGTTGTTGTAGCCCCGCACACACGCTTTGTCTTACGGCCCGGAGTGCGAGAATGCACGCGTCGGGGCCAGCAGTGTATAGTTCCCGAATAGTGCCGCCTCACAGCACACCCCCGACTAGATTCGCTGAATAATGCCCGTTTTTATTCGCTGGATGCTTCCAGGCACTGTCCGCCTGTACCACTTCTCACCATTGTTCGGGAACAGTGCGAAAAAAAAAATGCTGAATTGTTCGGAGGCGTATTATGAGCGCAAAACGTTAGGAGCAAACCTGAAAAAATTGGGCCACATGGCTGTCAGCTGATTAAAGTACTCGCTCGAAGAATACCTAGGTAAAACTTGAAAATACTGCGACCGGAGACAACTACCACCACGACGGAAGCTTTCTGAGAATACACTGCAAAGGAAGAAGAAAAACTATATTTACGAACGGAAAAACTTCTGTCGCCCGTGCACTGACAGCTTGGTTTCTGCATGAACTCCTACGGTGGCGCGATACGATGCACCCTGGCACAGATTTGCGAACCCTAAAGGCGCAGAAATACGTGCACATATCGAGACAGCCACACTGTGCAAATAATATGCTTAGAAAAATCGCCTTATTATTATTATTATTATTATTATTATTATTATTATTATTATTATTATTATTATTATTATTATTATTATTATGCCTGCTCCTAGCGCAATCAAAAGTTTGCGGAACTTGCCAACAGAGACCAGATATCCGTGAAGCATTTAAGAAAAGAAAGTGCCGGCCAATTTATGATTCAGATGTCAGTGAAGAAAGTTATGATGACAGTGAAGGTGGATATTTTTCTACGTTAACGCAGCTTTCACTTAAACGTATTGTAAGGTATCGGTCAAGTAAGGTACATAAAAGACCGTGTGCGCACACTGCCAATCACTACTATATTGCTTCCCTGAGCGGGAAAACCAATAAAAGAGAGTGCACGCGTATAGTCCTCTGGTATTTGCGCCAGCGCTTCGAGAGCGAGCAGCAAGACTCAATCACGAAAGTCGCTGAGCCTTCCTCTCTTAGTATATACACAATCAGTACATTTCATTTTGCTCCTCTCTCTCTCTCTCTCTCTCTCTCTCTCGCTCTTCGTTGCCTCATAGCTGTCCTAGTGATGTTACAAATGACCCCTACGAGTCTCATGCCAAAGGTACCGGTTGTTAGCTAGAACCTTTTGTTGATTAAGACTGAAACAGTGGGCTGCAAGAAGTAGAAGCTCATTCTTGATTAGTATAATGAAATTAACCCGAACGTCAGTAGAACATGCAGTACGGTTCATTATAACGTGTTGTAATTCATTTCGCATGCCTGCCACGCGCTGGCCTCGTGTCGTTTATGCATTGCTGATATTTGGAATCACACGGATCGTAGCTTCAGCAAGCGCATCAGGCCGCAAGTGAAAGTTGCCATGGCTAGGTGCACTGACGTAGGTAAAATTGCTGGTAAGGATTGGTTTTAACTTATCCCTATTTTGGCTAACGAGGGCACAAGTGCGGTTAAATCAGCTGCGGAGATCTCCCGGCCAAGAGCAAAACCTTTATATTCATTTTACAACGGTCCCAGGCGTCTAGAATGCTACCTCGAGCGTTATATCATCTACGTAGATTCCACGACAGGCTTTCAATGGGATCACTCTTCCGTTGCTAACAATATAGATATCATCCCGTTCATACAGCCAGCAGAGTAGTCGCTTTATATGGGTGACAATTTTTTAAGATTTCCGGAATTTTCAGAAATGGCCTGTGGTAGATGGCATTATTCTTGTCCTAGAGCTGCATTATTCGAAGAGGTCGACATATTACTAGCACGAGAAATCGAAACACGTATTCCACTAATTAACGACAATCAACTAATTAACTTCTTAACTAGTTAGTGTACGGCCTATATTGGAACTTACCAATTGTAGCTGGTGAGCTTGCAAGACATCACCCCTTGAAATGAATTTCCAGGTTCACACCAATTTCAAGATATTTCCCAAACGGCGGGACGAAATGCATGAGGATTCCAGTTAATTTAGTGCTTCAATGCATAATAAAGATAGCGGAACAATAGTGATTGTGTTACCGCCAGTTTGATGGCACATATTTCCAAGCTGGTGTCATTCTGGAAATTCATTCCAGCTAGATACGCCTCGCAAATTCACCAGCTATAATTCGCAAACTGCAATATGAGCCGTAATTCTATTAAATAAGTAGTTTTTAGTGAATGTTTTTAATTAAATGAATGTTTGTTTCGACTTCCTGCGCAAAAAATGTCCGCCTCTATTAATAATTCCGCTCAAGGACTAGAATAATGTCATCTGCAAAAGGCGATTTTTAAGATTTCCGTAAAACATAAAAATGATCTCCCCATACATTGTTGACCCTGGCCATATGGAGAGACCATAAGAGTCATTATATTATCAGTGGTACGTGCCCAGGTATAACTTCCATCCGCATTCGAAACCACAACAAAAAGGAAGCACTGCGTCGCCATAAAGCTTCCTTGCAAGGCCTGGCGGAAGAGACTTGGGCAGCTACAGGGAAAAAGTCGTTTACTCAAGAGCAACCATTATTATTACTATTATTATTATTATTATTATTATTATTATTATTATTATTATTATTATTATTATTATTATTATTACTGGGTCACTCTACGCCAATTGTCCCAACCATGGCGCTAGACCAATATCCATTTCTCAAAAAAAAGAAGGGGGGGGGGGAGAAAAAAATTCCACGTGTATGAGCATTAGTTGCGCAGTATTTTCCCAATATACTATGAGCGAAAAAAAAACTTTTTCGGCACGTGAGAGCCTTGTGAATTTCACGAAAAGCTGGAAAACCAAGCGCGAACGAAAATCTGCCAAAAATCGACCTTCTCGCGCATTCTTTCAAAATTTGAGTTATTGCGTTGTCCGAAGATGTTGCTTTCATTAAAAAACAGTTTCACAACATACTTTAATACTCTTTAATCCTTAATGCCGAGGTAAAAATGCGCAAATCATAGTTCAGGAAATCTTTCACAAAACATGGTCACCGGAAGAAAACCTGGAATTAGTTTCATAGAACTGCCCATAAAACTTGCTGTATTCTAAAATATTATTTTCACCTCTGTGCAGAGCACAGGCTCTCAAATGAAAACCTAAACTTTGCACAAATGCTATTTTGGGTCCATGTTCGGAGGTCGGTAACACGCTAAGGTGGGCCACGAAAAAATAGGCAGAAAAACGGATAATAAAGGAGAAGCGTAACTACTCTCGCCAGGAAAATTTTATCCGAAGTGTTTTGTGCTTTCACCGAGACAGCAATGTTTTAACTTGAGACTCACCATCGCAATATTTGGGTTTGCACTTCGGCTTTCCCTCGCAGCATATTGGCGGGAAATACGAACCAGGATGGTGCGGATGCTTTTTGTGTGCGGAGGAGAGGAATAAAAGCCGCGATGAGCAGAAGTTCGTTAAGAACGCGAATCCCGAAGGCGTGCCTACTTCAGGTAGATCGGCACTGCGCACTGGCGTGCCACCGGAAGTGCACGCACACATGCGGCCGCGTATAAGAGCGGGCCACCAGCGGCGTTCACGAGCGTCCACTGGACTTGCACGGCACGCGCTCGGTCACCGCGAAAGCGGCGAGATGAACGGGACGAATACGCTTGGCGAACACCGTCGATGGGCGGCGTTATTTGAGCACGTTTCGCTCCATAGCTGCGTGATGTGTCTCTGCCATTATTCCAGCTACTCGGCGTCAGACAGCAGTGGACAAAGTTTTTGTTGCGACACGCAGCACGGGGCCCTTGTGATGTCACGCCCGAGGAAACCAATCAGTACAGCTGCTTATTATTGCGGGAATCGTGGTACTTAAGTCAGTGATATTGTTAAATTTTGACTCTCCTTGTTATCGCGTTTATATAGTACAACACGCAAAAAATGCAGTGCGTAAAAAAGAACCGAAAGCCATATGCTGCGAATACGCCACCCATTTATTTTACGAAGCAAATTCACTTGATTTGTGTGTCCCTCAACATGCTATGAGGTGAAGTCGAAGCATGAACCAAATAACTACTATTCAAACACTTTTTTTCTCGTTGAAAACGCAAATTACTTCGATTAAGATTTCCGTGGGGAAAGCGGTTAAGCTTCTAAATTATACCCGCTTTTCTGCGTATTTATCTAAGGACGAGATTAATGTGTTACCAACGTCTAAACATAGGCCAATATAGCGTTTTTGCCTAAGACAGTCTCGTATTTTCGAGCCTGTGCGCAGCAATTCAGCAAAAACAAAAGTTTAGAAGATAGTAGTTTCCAGGAACAGTTCTATAAAAATAATTCCAGGGTTCTTTCCGTGACCGTATTTCGTGAACAAATTTCTGAAAACGTTATAATTTGAGCATTTTTACCTCGGTGCTACGGATTGAGACACATAAAAACATTCTGTGAAACTGTTTTTTATTGAAATCACAATGTTCAGACAACGCAAAACGCGAAGTTTGGAAGAAATGCGCGAAATGGCCCATTTTCGGCAAATTTTTGTTTCTCATTACGTTTACCACCGCTTAGTGAAGTTCAAATGGACCTCACGTGTGCAAAAAGAAGTTTTTGCAGAAACTTCTTGAGGGGCCGCATCTCGGCCGATGCACTCAAGATACTAAAAAGACGAAGCACTCCGCTCCCGTGCACCTGCGTAACGTGGGTACCCGAACACGAGAGACTAGAGGGGAACGAAGCAGTTCACGCCGCTGCCAGCGAGCACGTCAGCCGGGTTCCCCTCTCCACACGCTCTCTCGGACCCGCGACAGAAGAGGCGGAGGCCGTACCCACCAACTATTCGGCCATATTGCAACATTACAGGCTCGAGCGTCGAGTGTACCCTCCACCGCACCCTAAACTCGACAGAGAAGAAAGCCTGATCCTTAGACGCCTGCACAGTAATACGTACACGCACGGAACGATAATGCATCGCCTCTACCCGACGCTCCACGGCTACCTCTGCCCACTTTGCAACGTACCCGACACTCAGGCACACTTGCTCCTTGAATGCCCGTGGCAGGAAGGCAGCGAAATGCAACCAGAAACGCACGCACAACGAGCAATACAAGCAAACGACGTATTCCAAACGTGGGCGGCCAAGCTAACCCTCGGGGACTTGGAAGACCAACGACAACTCGTCGCCAGGGCCAAGAGGGCAGTCGAAGCTAGAGGGTTCCAGGACTAAGGAGCCTTCTCACCTTGAGGTGATACCCGGCCTCGCTCGGGACACTGCTTCGTTTAATAAACGTTTCTCTCTCTCTCTCTCTCTCTCAGAATACTTTGGGAAAATATTGTGCAGGTAAGGGTTATATCGTGTATTATATTTTTTATTTAAATTTTTAGAGAGAAATTGATATTGCTCGTGCGTGCCATGGTTGGGACAGTTGGCGGGGAATGGCCCTATGTTATTATTATTATTACTATTGTTATTATTATTATTATTATTATTATTATTATTATTATTATTATTATTATTATTATTATTATTATTATTATTATCATCATCATCATCTAGTAGAAGTAGTAGTTGTGGTAGTAATAATATAGTCAAGTTTAGAGAAAGATAGAGAGAAAACGCTTCTTTCATCCATCGAGGTCGTTGCTCGTAAGGTTGAGCAGGTGGTGTCCTCATTCCAGGACTCCACTGGCCATAGCTGCTCGATGGACTTGGTGGACGAGCGCTTCTTGGCCCACCAGGGTATCGCCGGTCAGCTTTACCTGCCACCGCACAGATGACGTGCTAGCCGTCTTTAAGTGTTGACGTTTGCTCCCACACCCCCACGAGATGTGGAAGAGTGTGGCGCGTGTGTGGCCACATCAGGGGCCACTGATGGGACGATTGGTTTTGTCGCGCTCGGTTGGTAAGCGCTGTAGTTAAGGCATTCGCCCTTTCATTCCCCTCCGTTCCCGCGTGGCCCGGCGTCCACAGGATTCGATGGGATTCTTCCAGCCTCGGTCCTATGATGTGAGCCGCCAGCAACGATGTTCATCCGTTAGTAAAGTTACGGCAGGCTTGTTGTAAATCGGTACCAACGCGAACTTCCCTGCCCACACTGACTTGTTTTATTACTAGCGCCGCTGCTATGGCATAAGCCGCAGCTGGGGCATCTGCCCTTACGGAGGCCGCGAGCGTCAAGGAGTTGTCTCTCCCGTTCACGGCGGCTACCGCCACGTCCACGTACGTTACGTGCGGGTCACCCTTAAATTGTCGGCGCTGTCTGTCGACGCGAACCTTGCGTCGGCCTTCGTGGAGTTCATGACTCATGTGCTTCGGGATGGGCTCGCTTTGATCCTGCTTCTGGCCTCGGGCGGGAGTGATCGCTGCCCATCGAGGGCATGGAGCTCCGTTGCTGTTCCGGTCCGGTGGAAGATATCTCTGTCCGCCACCATGTTCTGCAGTCTGGCTTTTGCGAAGCCAGAACCGCGTCCGACAGCTCGGCGAAGGTGTTGTGGATTTCGAGAGCCGCTCACTTCTCGTTTGAGGTGGTGACGGGGAGACTTAGGGTCATTTTGTACGCGTCTCTGGTGATGACATCGACTTGTTCTTGGACTCGTTTGTTTAGCGCGTGGTAGTGATACGGCATGCTATACGTCATTCTCCTGATCATCAGGGCCTGAACGAGTCGCAGCGTGTCCTCTTCTCGCATGCCCTTGCGGCGTCTTGTTATTCTTTTGATAATCCGCGAGATCTGGGGCGCTATAACGTAAAACAATTCCAAACTTTTCTATTCTAATTCAGCAATCAGACCTCCGCGATTGGTCAAGAACTTTATTGGACCACCCCCACTCCACCTGTCTTTCACTGGACGTCACGAAAACCGCGATAGCTCCCCATCTGATATGACGTGTACGCACTGAATATGCATGATTTGGCCGAACAAAAGAAAAAATAGTTATTTTTAATTCGACGCCTTTTCGCCATAAGCCCTCGGCCATTGGTCAAAAGTTTTCGGGCTGCACCCACTTCACCTGCTTATCACGCGACGTCACAAAACCGCCAAAACTCACCGCGTCAAAGTGACGTGTACGCGTTAAAGGTGCAATAATATGCCGAACAAAACTGAATTTTATTCTGAATAGCTGCAGGCTGCCCCGTTCCGAAAGGAATAAAAGATGGCTGCCGCCGATCGATCAGGCACTGACTACTCGCACCTGCCGGAGAGCATGGGTTTATTTGCGCATAAGAAAACTTTTTGTGTGGCCGTGTAACGTTTTCGAGCACTTTCGTCACGTTCACGACCTCGTTCTGCCAACTCTTCTTTGCTGAGGATCTCTTTTAGCGTCATTCTTACGCTTCCGTTACATGCCGCCACGATTTTCGACCAGCAACCGCAAGCACGTAAAAGCGGACTAATCGCAGACGCCGGCACTACCCCCTTCATCCCGTTATAGATTTTCAGTGCAGTGACTCGGCGCCATCGATTCCCTCTCCACTTGATGGTGCACCTCGCCTCTTGTCAGCCGACTAGATAAGACAGGAGGCTCAGTGTAGGCTATGTTATTCGTTTTTCAAGCAAACAAAAGTCACCTCCTATGAACGAGGGGAGCGTTTCATTGGTCTGTTCAGTCAACCTTGCGGGTGACCGCCAGATGCTTGAGTCGGCGTTTACGCAAATTTGACGTCAGGAGACTGGAATAAAAACATATTGGAATAGTTTTACGTTATAAGGCCCCTGGTTCCTGATGAACCTTAGGGTTTGAATGGTATGGTAGGCTTTTGGGTTGCTCTGGATCCAGAAACCCAGAATCCTGGTCTTATTACTCTCCATGATCTTCTGACTCTCTAATTAGAGGTCGATGGGGCCGGGGGACTTGTAGACTCCTCCTCCGTGCACCCGGATCACCTCGGACTTCTCGTGCGCGCAATGCATCCCGCTCAGTGCCGCAGATCTCTCCACGACCGTCGCGCCCCCTGAAGGGTCGCCTCTTTTTGCACGAGGGAGCCCTCGATGACCCACATCGCGATGTTGTCTCTGTACAGGGGCGCAACCCAGGTCCGGGATCTTCCGCAGCTCTTTGGTCAGCGCTAGCATCGTGATATTGACGAGAATCGGGAGACTGTCTCCTCTTGCGGCATTCGTTTGTCCAGCACGTCGATTTTTTGCCATCGAGTGTGGCCTATTCCGATGGTCGCCGTCCGGCCCGTCAGGAACGATTTTGCGTAATTAAAGATGCGCTCCCCGCAGCTGATGTCGTTCAGTCCCTTGAGCATGGCCTCGTGAGAGATGTTATTGAAGGCCCCTTCCAGGCAGAGTGCGAGCAGGAGCTGTTCGGGACGCCCTTGAGGACTGGTTCCTTTAGGATTAGGAAGGCATCTTACGCAGAAAGCCCCGGCCTGAAGCCTAGCTTGGTATGCGGGAAGAGGTCGCAGTCCTCTATGTAGTGTTGGAGCCGGGCTTCGATGACCCTCTCGTACAGCTTACCGAGACACGAAGTCAGCGGCATGGGTTGCAGGGCGTCGATCGCGGGCTTCTTGCCGGACTTGGGAAGGGTCACGATTTCCACGTGTTTCCACTCGTTTGGTACCATGGCCCTTGCTTCAGAGTTCTTCGTTTAGCTATTCGGTCAAGTCCAGGATGTAAATCGGGCTGATGTTTCTAATCATAACTTTATCAATTTTGCCAGCCCCAGGAGCGGTGTTGCGTTTTGGGGCTCACGCCGCGGCGTACACTTCATCCGTGGTCAGAGCGCCCAGTTCTGGTCTGGGTTCCACTTCGTATCGTACGAGGTAGAGTCGCACGGGCTCGCTACCCAGGTGTCTGATATTTATGGCGCCAATCCGGTCCTGGTCATTCCCGGAGAATTTGGGAAAAAAGCTTAGAAACATACAAACAAACAGAAAGGACACGAAGGAAACAAGCAGGTTGGGGCAGCTGCCACTTTAACGGGCACGACGCCTGCCTGTGCTTTCACAAAGGAGGGGATACAAACATAGAATTCATTCATGCCGTTTAGGATGTAGCACACTTGTAACACACCCCTTCCCGTTCCAATTGGCAGCCACCATGTTGGTCTCAAGATTAGCCCTTGCGGTTCCAATTCGGAGCCACGAAGTTGGTCGCAAGGTTAGCGCAGCTGCTGCCATTCGTGTACACAGGTAAAAAAAGTTAACCAGGCGCTAGACAGTAATCAAACGCAGCTTCGTTAGACTGACGATCAAGATGCCTCTTAAAGCGCAGCAGAGAAGGGGGCGGAAGGACGGCGCGCGAGGAAGCGCTGCATGGGAGCCTGGCGCGCACGCGAACCTCTGGCGCCGCACAAAGCTCCACCGCTTCGCTCGCGAGTCTTGGCGGGTTACGACGTGCGTTACCTCGGAGTGCGGGCCGTCGACAACGCGTTCCGGCGTGCAAGTACAGGGCGATGGCATCGCGGCAGGAACCGTATTCAGGTGCGAGAACGGGTGCGTCTGTTTCTTCGATGTCATTAGGCGATATCTGGCAGGGGAAATCACCCATGAGGGCCATTTTTCTTTCTTTTTTTCGCTATACCGCGCTGCAGCATAAATTAGAGGGGGGGGGGGGGGGGGGACAAACTTCCTGCGCGCAATCTCGGTAGTTACCTGACAACGCGGACCGTACTTCGTTTTTTTTTTTGTTTTCTAGCGCAACAGCAATCAGGAGAACTCGTAACCTTCCGTGCCATTTAACGACGTTTCTGGCACATGGGGCTCAACCCTTCGATTGAGCTCTCGTGACGTGTTTGCGGGGGAGCCGCAAGGAGAGGCCGACAAGTAGCGGCGTACAACAGCGTCTTTCGCACTTGCTGCTGGTCTTCGACAGACCGAAAGGGTCGCTGCTGCGAGGAACTTTTTGTTATTGCAGGGAAATGTCAACGTGTGTCGCCGGCTACTCACCCGCTCTCAAGCGGGTGAAAATGAAACGAACACGCTCAGTGAATAATAAACCGAGGACGGCTTACAAAGTGCAATTGAGGAGGCCTTTACGCCATCAGTTCCCAAACCGTGACCTCCAGAATACGAGTCTTTAACAGCTGCCAGACCAGACCACAAGTATTGCCAGTCTGAAAGAAAGAAAGAAAGAAAGAATGAAAGAATGAAAGAAAGAAAGAAAGAAAGAGAAAAGAAAGAAAGAAAGGAAAACGTAGAAGCATCGCGGCGTCCCGGCCCGCTAGGCATCGCGTCATCACTACATACATAATGAACATTGCCACGACCGCATATCTGCAATTATGGACTCTGTATAGTTCTTAAGCATGCGTCTGACAAATTATTAAATATAGAAAGATAGGGACCAATGAAATGGAAATGATTTATAGAGATCTAGTATTTATTAGACATTCTGGTTTATTTAATATGTTTCTATTCTTTTTAATCAATAGCTTGGGGAGGGGCAACAAAACGTAATTATCAACGCTGACGATGACCGCTGGGGCAGTGCATGAGAGGCCTTTTTCGTTTGTGTTTACACATTCTGTTCGAGAATATTCAGTAAACAGTAACACTTGTTCATGTTATTGGGACCTATTTTTTAACAAACAAAAAATAAAAGTGCAAGTTAGGACGAAAATTTTTATGCAGATCCAATGCACATCTTCGAATCTATGTAAAATAAAACTATCGTGAAGCGGTTAATCAAATGCTGTAAATTTGCTCATTTAATTCCTGCGTTTTTGGTGTAAAGGAAGTTGGCGCGGGAGAGCCTGTGCAGTACTCGCGCACCCGCGCTGTACGCAATGTGGGACACGCGGTAATCATTTGCGTAGACGCAACGTCAGCGAGGCAACACCCATCTGATAGTATTACGCACACGCCTGGGGCCCTAAAGATCATGATTTAACCATCAGATAGGTTTCGCGAACTTGATGGTTTGGTGTCTAGGATAGTCTCTCTGATGGCCTGTTAAGTTAATACGCTGTAGCCAAATGGTGTGTTAATTTTGTTTAGCAGTGTTACCTGCTTTGTACGTTTGCACCTATTGTTGCTAAGAGGATAATAATAATAATAATAATAATAATAATAATAATAATAATAATAAACAATTGTCGCCTAATGGTTAGAGCGGCGGGCAAGCTGTGCTGGGTAGACGCGGTTCGATACCACGATCGGACGCGTCTCACTTTTTTTTTGTTTCTTTTTTTGAATTTCTTTAAGTGAGAGTTGTTCGGCAAAATAGCAGCAACCAGCGACGGTCAGGGAAGGTAAAAGAAGCCCAGGAGGTTCTTGAAGGAAAGCTTCGCTTTAAGAGACTGAAACTCTCTTATCTGCCGGAGATGAACCAGTGACATTGTTGCAACCGCAAGGCATTCAGCACTGTTGTATTTATGTATTCTGTAGGAGCAAACGTCATTTCAATTCGGCTGATTTGCATGTTGCTGAAGGACGCACAGAGAGAGAGAAAAAAGTGAGAGAGGATAAGCAGATAAACTGTCCCGTTGGCTATACTGCAATCGGCGACGGGGAAAGCGTAGCAAGAATAAGGAGACAAGAAGAGAATACATGCAGGTAATCTGTCCGAAGTTATAGTGAAAATAAGCGCTATGGAAGATCGCAAGAGTGGATGCTTGGGCTTCTCCATACTGAATCGCTAAACCGAAGATCACGACAAACACAAAGACGTATCTGAACATGTAGATTAATGCTGCGGCATTGTGCTACGTCTCTGTCTTTTTACATTTAAATTGTGGAGTTTAACGTGACGAAACTCCACAGTTCATTACGAGGGACACCGTAGTGGAAGGCTCTCTTCAACACCTTCTCTGTGACTGCCCTCGCTATAATTTACAGAGACGATCGCTCGCAAACGCGATAGCGCGCTTTGAACGAAGACCTCTAAAAGAGGAACTTATTTTAAAATGCCGCCATCACAAGCCATCGCAGCAGAAGGCGACGAGGGCACTGTTGCAGTTTTTAAGGGCAAGAGAATTGGACAAGCGGCTGTAGCATGAACAGATGTTCATAGTGCTGCAAGTGCTACTGTGCAGTACAGTGACAGTATGCGGCGACAGTGACCAACTGTGATTGTATGTCTGTGCTCCTTTCTTTCTTTATCTCTACTTTCTTAGCACTTTACCTCCCTCTCCCCTCTTTCCCGAGCGTAGGGTAGCAAACCGGATCTTCCCCTCTGGTTAACCTCCCTGCCTTTCCCCTTTCCTCTGTCTCTCTCTCTCTCTGGATTAATGTTGGCCACGTAGGAGTCCCTTAACGCGCACCTCAATCTAGTAAAACGAGCATTTTTGCATTTCAGCCCCATCGAAATGCGGTCACCGTGGCCGTGGATCGAAAACGCGTCCTCGTGCTTATCGGTAGAACGCCATAGTCACGGAGCAACAATACGACAGCTGAGAACCGCAGAGGGAGAAGAAAGAACCCGCCGTGGTAGCATAGTGGTTACGGCGTTGCACTGCTGAGTACGAGGTCTTAGCTTCGATCCCAGCCTCGGCGGCCGCGTGCCACTGGCAGCCCGAACGGTCCTGTTCTTACATTTAGGTGTACGTTAGGGAACACCAGGTGGTCAAAATCAATCAGGAGTGTCCTTCTGTGGGATGGCTTATCGCGGTTGTGACATGTAATACCCCCGATCGGGTTTATTACCACTTTCACTCCGTCGCCGTATTGCCAGCCTTTGCTTATTTCACAAGTTTTTCCACAGTTCACTATGCTGCGCACTCTACAGTGTCCCGCCAGCCCGCATATCTCACCGCACGCATCATCCATTTCAACTTTTCCGGCCATGTGCCCGCACTGTCACCTTTTCCGCCTCATATTTTATCCCCTGTTGCAGAAGACTGGAATGACCTACCCAACGACATCGCTGTCGTTTAGGTCCTCATTCACTTTCGTGTAAATTTTTACAAATCATTTTTGATTGTATTAAACACTATAATTCATCTGAATGTTTGTTCCCACCCCTTACGTAACACCCTTCGCGGGTCTTTAAGGTAATAAAATGAAATTAATTTTTTAGTAGGAAAGAGGCCGACCAGAAATCGTCTAAATACCAAGAAGCCTATTTGCGAAACACGTTAGGCGCAGCATCAACATGCGGCCTTCAGAGTAGTCGGCAAGCTGCAGCCTGCGAGTACTTAGTAAACGCCGTTCGGATACCGTACCAGTGGTCACAAAAGAGTTTCATGAAAATAGGTAATAAATTAAATTCTAGGATTTTACGCGTATAATACCCGTGCCACACGGGCGAGGTTAATGCCAATAACAGTTTAAGACCTTAAGTTTCTTAATGTCATTATATTTCGATTGCTGCTACGAGCACATACTTAATGACATTAAACGTTGCGGTGGCGATAGCTGCAGTGAAACGGTTAAGTTTGCTTGCCAATCGTAATACAATAAAAAACAGTTATCTAGGGAGCAGGTGTTTAAGAAATGGCGTGAGAAACATTAATAGTCGCATTGTATGTAGTTTACTTCAGGAAGGTCATTGTTGCACCCAGCCGTAAACTGTTTGAAGACAAAGCTAGCTCGACGGCCAATCCATAGTGTAGCCAAAGCATTGAAGTTGGAAAAATGGTGCTCACAGCTTCCAAGCTATCAAGCAGCGATCCTGAAGAATTTGACCGTGTGCTCCAGTTTGTTCTGGAGTATGTGCTTCTTCGAGTCAAACATTGTCGAGAAATTCGAAGGCTTCAGTATGAGGCCAACAAAGCATGGAGCCGCCGCCGTGCAATCGAACAGCTTCTCCTGGCTAAGGCGCTCACGATTAGTGCTCTAGCCATGCGTAGCGGCAAGATCGCCTGCTGATTTCTACGAAAATAAAGAACTCCTTTTAAAAATTGAAAAATACATTAGTTATTATATACAAGTTAGCTTAGCATCGTCAGAATGTGGTCACCACGGCCACGGTGGGGACAACGGAAACGAGAGTACGCATTCGACGGCCAAGTGAGTTGTAATAATTGTAAGAACGCACTATGCCGCGAGAAATAGCATTTTCTAAAGAAAGTGAAGAATATATTAATTGTTATTCACTAAGCTTCCGTTTAGTCTCGTCAGAATGTGGAGACATTGGGAACGAGAGTACGCATTTGACGGCCAAGTGAGTTACCGACTGCACTACGTCGCGAATGGCATTGAGCTTTAATGCCCTTAAGCATGTCCGTGTGGCACCCCGCGAATGACATAAAAGTTTAAGGCATTAGCCAGTTAATGTCATTTTCTGTGCGCGTGTGGCAGGGGTATCAAAACGACGACCTGACTGTGAGGCAAGCCGTATCCAGAAGAGGGTTGTAGCGCTGAAAAAGACAACACAAAGCAAGCGAGACGGGACAGGCGCAACTTCCAACTGTTTATTCACCGCGTATGTGGATGAATATAATCACAAATCAAGATGGGTAGCAAGAACCACACCTGCGCGCGAGGGTTTTTTACAAAAAAACCCTCGCGAATAAACAGTTGGAAGTTGCGCCTGTCCCGTCTCGCTTGCTATGTGTTGTCTTTTTTGGTGCTACAACCCTCTTCTGGAAACATGCACCAACTAGCCCCCCAACAAGTATTACTCAGGCAAACCGAAGTAGGAGCTCCGGGTTAATAGTGGCCTCCTCGGCTTCTTTAAGGTGAACACAATGTATGGTACACGAGCGTTTTTGCATTCAGCACCCATCGCAATGGGGCTGCCGCGGACGGGAACGAACCCACAATCTCAGCAGCGTAATGCCAGCCACTGGGCTACCACGACGGGTTTTCATGGAAATAGTTTTATTCTCATAAAACGCGCAAGCTGGCAGATTGATACAATTCTTAGAAAGTGTCCCTTTTTCGGTTATATTATTTTTTACCGCGGAGGCGTTTTTTTTTTTTTTTCATGTCTCGCGCAGCCTTCCATTCTACGGATGCAACCAAAATTACTTCATCGTCTGGCATGGCGTCACCTGGTCTGCCTACGCGTGCCTGCTTCAGGCCGAACGGCTAGCCGTTTCTAACCTGATTGGCCTCTTCACTGGAAGTGAACGATGTTGTAGACTTTCACTGCGATTTATCTTACCTCGGCAGCAATGTATTGGCGTGAACTCCGCGGTGTTTTCGAGATTGGCTCCTGGTATTGAGAGACGGTCACACCCTCGGCATCGAGAACAGTGGCCTATATGGTTACCCACAGGTAGCTCGCAATGTCACTGTAACGGTACGCCGGCGCCATCTGTCACTTATTGCAGGCATAACAGTAGCGCCAAAAAACACAAACAAAAGAAAGGAACACCGACAGAGACAGGAATCGTTGCAATCGCTGCGAGTAGCGATTGTCCTTGTTTGTCAGTGTTCCGTTCTTTTGTGTGCGTTTTTTGGGCGCTGCTGTTATGCCTGCAATAAGTGACCAATTCGACCAAGAATTCGTTTTACTCAAGGATATCCCATCTGTCACCGCTACGGTGAAACACGCCGCACGACAACCGATGGCGCCACAGATTCTTTGCAGAAAAATAATCATCTTTTGAACCGCGGCGTCGCAGACGACACGCACACGCATTGAGCTGGAGTTGCTTCAGGCAGCATGCAGCAGCGTGTGCCCCTCGATTGTGCGTCAACGCTCGGACGCGTCATATCAGTTTTATAAGTACTTAATGACTTCTTAACGCATCCTATATATTCGTGAGCTTCTCGTGGCTCAACTTCACTTTAGGCTTTGGAGACATTTATTACAATTCTGCATGCCTCCGTTAGGAGGGATGGCTGCATCGACGACAAAGAATTCAACGTAAAACTCCTGGTTGCACTGCCAAGTGGTGGGTCACAAACGGCACAGTGCGCGGTCTCCAACATATCGAGCATGATGTGAATAGTTCTGTCAAGCGACTCAGTAATAACACGATTATCACTTTTATTTGACCTTTTTTTTCATTTTGGGGAGTTTTACGAGCCAAAATCATGATATGATTAATTAGGACCAAGTTTGACCACCTGCGTTTTTTAACGTGCACGCAATGCACGCTACCGGTGTGGGTTTTTTTTTTTTTTTTTGCATTTCGCCCCCATCATAATGCTGCCGCCGCGGCCGAGATTTGATCCCGCAACCTTGGGCTTAGCAGCGCAACGCCAACGCCACCACGCCACCACGGCGGAATTTAGTATACTTCGCGCACATTCCGTGGCTGTCTATCTATGTGTCACTGTTCGTTATGCCGCCAACTTGTGTCAGTGAGTAGTCCATCGTCTAGTGGTCAACGCATCGGGGTGCTGTGCTGTGTTGTGCTTCAAGGCTGCTCTTCATTGTTTGGTTTCTGCCCTACGCCGCGGACCCCACAAACAACTAGTTCTAGAAATCAAACTGCTGCTTCCCCACCTCGTCGAGCAAGGACACGGCATCACGTTACAGCGGATTCGAAGCCACTGTGGCATAATGGGCAATGAACATGCCGACGCAGCAGCACGATCTGCACATGAGGAGGACTTGCAAGACTCCCCACCTTTCTCAAGAATAGACGCAGCAATGAAAATTCATGTGCTTGCAAATGAAGCCATGAGATCTTCATGGAACACACCAAGCTTGAAGCACACACGTCTGCACTGACTGGACCCGTCCCTTCGACTTCAAGCCCCATCTGAACTCTCTCGACTCGAGACAACAGTTCTTTGCCGACTGTGGCTTGGTGTCGCTTTCACACGATCTTTTGCCTTCCGAATCGGTATGGACGAGAGCGCGGCTTACAGTCACTGCGGCGGCGAGGAGACTATAGAACACGTACTGTGCCACTGTCCTCGATAAAGCGCGCAGCGGCTGTCGCTAGCGGCCGTGTTGGCACGCCTTGACGACAGGCCGCTCTCAGAACAGACAGTCTTGCAATGCCGACATGAACTGTCGTCGCATCGAAAGTCGGTCAAGGCTCTGTTGAGCTTTTTACGTGGCAGTGGCCTATTAGAAAGACTGTTATAATGATTCCGCCACCCCCCCTTTTTTTAACGCCTTTCCTTTTGTCCCCGCTCTTCTTTCCGTCTTTATTTCCCCTTTTCCTAGTGCAGGGTAACTCTGGCTAACCTCCCCGCCTTTCTCTCATTTGCATCTCTCTCCCTGTGCTGAGGGAGGCGGATTCGAAACCAACCGTCAGACCAACTTGGGTCACTGGGTATATGTCACTGATATGGGCCACGCTTCCATGGCCAAAAAGATCCGTTAAAATTTATCCCGTGCCGGGAGGAAGCGAACCTGCGTCTTATATATAATTAGACAATCTTGTCTCAATATATATTCATACCACGCGATGGTTTCGCGGCAGTGGCGCTGAATGGCGCAGCGTGTTCATTGGGAAGCGCGAGAGAGGAGCTCAACTGCGTACAAGCCTACATACACGATTCACAATTCACATACACGTGCATATATACACCATTCGCGTAGGCAATACGGTGCGTCACTACATTGCTTCTAATGCTAATCGCATTAACGTCGACATTCATAGCGAGAGCAGTTCTGCCGGAACTGTTTCCATACGCCAAGCTAAAGCATAGACGTCTTCCTAGGTGAATGCACATTTAATGTGACATACTTCCAAACCTATTTGTGTCTAATTTCCGTGTTCCTGTGGCACTCAGCGGCCTCAGTTTTTGTGGCGACCTGCTTTGGTACAGAAATCAAATCGTCTTATTCTTTTTTATTTTTACTTTTATTCGCTCCCACCCGCCATCCTGAGCGCGCTCTTGTAAACATCCCGTCTCTCGTTTCAGAATCTCGACAGGAGCCCGACGATGCTAATTGAAAACTCCACATACCATCGTTTAGCCGCGGCCCATGCGCGTGAGCCTTGTTGCAAGCATGTGTGCGCATTTTCTATTCGTTAAGATGATGGTGATGGCGATGCTCGTTCAGATTTCGTCCGCATGAAATAACACACCGTACGCGCTAGATACAATGCTGTTTTTACTTTTTCTTCTTTTTGTTTCAGCTCTCACTGCGCGTGACGAAAAACGAGTGTCATAGACTTTAAAAAAACTAGTTGTTATAACCCGTCTTTACTTTATCTTAGTGTCCGCTCCAACAGCGGGCGCGAATAGGTTGTTGCGAACCGTTGACAACAACCACCCAATTTGCTATGTCCACGCTGAGAAGCAATGAATTAATTGACTCGACACACGTCTTCCAGGACTCTTGACTCAGCACAAGCGTATCCTAAGTTCATTAGGGTAGCTTATTTATTTATTTATTTATTTATTTATTTATTTATTTATTTATTTATTTATTCATTCATTTATTTATTTATTTATTCTTTTATTCATTTATTCATTTATTTATTTATTTATTTATTTATTTATTTTTAATGTTAGCCCTTCTCGGAAATAGAGCAAAAAACTAAAGAAGGAAACATAAAATACTTAAGTGTACTCTCAAGTTACTCAAGTGTAAGGAGTGCCTACTCCTTTTCATACGAGGCAAAAACAACGCTACATTTGACACGAAATATGCAAAAGCAAATGCAAAAGAATGATCGTGTTCTTAGATTTAGGCGCACCTTAAAGAACCCTAGGTGGTGAGAATTATTCTGGATCTCTTATTACCCAATGTACGCAGTTTCGGAACGCTAGACGACGACAACTAAGTTGCAGCTACCAGCGCCAACGAGTTTCCGGACTCAAATAGTGCCGCGCAGGAAGCGCTGCTAACAAAGCCGGAGGACGGGAATTATGGCATTATCGGTGCAGCCGGGCGCGCCAGAATATATAGACACGCGTCTTATACTGTGCCGCGACGAGAGTTTGAAGCCGCACAAGGCGCGATGGTGCTGCCTTGCAACGCGCCGGACAAAATCCCCGGGCACCGGTTCTTTCTCTCTCGTTTTCCTTTTTGCTCACCTGTGCTGAAAGCAATTTCCTCTGCGCTAGCGTATGTGCAAGTGCGCATCGTTCTTTTGGGCTAGTTGGTGTGTCATGTCGAGAACGCGCGAGACTCTCTACACCACAGTGTAGACGAGGGAAAAGCGCTTGCAAATCGCTTGCATTCCTGGAAGCTTGGAAGTTTCAATGAAATCTGTTTGCATGACGCGCATGCGGTGGTTCACGGGATCATGATTCGCTTAGGTCGTGTGTAATTAGAGCGCCTCCTGAAACGAGGTTCACTTACAAGTAGCACTGCGTTTGTATCACTTCCTTTGTCCTCGTCGTAGCGGTTCAAACTTCCAGTAAAGCCTGCATTCGCTCCCCGCTGTTGGCACAGAGGTTCTTCCAAGAGAGACAGATAACAGATGAAAAAGAAAGGGCCTATAGGTTAACCAGAGTCCCTGTTTCGTGTGAGCTCGTCGCGACGGTTGAATGAGCGGATATTCTCTTGCAGTAGATGGTGACGGTCCAGGATTAACCGGATTTAGTATAGTCTTAAACATTTTCTTTTTTTTTTTGGAAGACCGTGGCAAAAAGCATAACAAAAAAAAACTGAAAAAGAAAACTGTTTCCTTTATAATGCGTTGTTTATTTGTACTGTCGCTGTGTACGATATGTGACATTATTGTGGCTTGAATTGCTGCTCGACTGTTTCTAAACTCGCTGCATTACGTGATATTGCTGTTATTCGCATAGTGTCTTTCAGGGTGTTTTTTTTTTCTTGTAGTGTCGTAGTGTTAGTTTGACTTGTGTGCGATAGCGTCGTTTTGTGTGCGTTATTCTTCTCTTTCTCCTACAAGCCTACGTGAACAGGTACACAAAGCTATGCATGTATCTATCTGTACCACCTGTTCAAGAGGCAAGGTGTAGCCGGCACCGCATTTGCGTGCCGATGTCTAGTTATATCACGTAAATAAAAACAAAAAAAAAAACAAAGAGATACTCGCTCTTTCAAAATGCCACGGTATACGTGCCAGTGTGATTTGGATGGTGGCGGTGGCTGCATCGCTGCCACCTCCGAAAATATTAATTTGTCGAGGAACCGCAGCTCCACGTGGACCAGAGCAGAAAGAAATTACTTAAGAAGCTATGCAGATTTCGGGATTTATTTATTTATTTATTTATTTATTTATTTATTTATTTATTTATTTATTTATTTATTCATTTAGTTATTATAACCTACAGGGAGATATAGCACATTATAGAGGGGACGGGCAACTACATGAGAATGCAATACATTGTACGTATTACAGAATGTAGCATTGAATGAAGAATGCAGTCTTGTAAGGCTATGGTGAAAGAGATGCAGCTTTAAGCACCAGGCTCCGTATTCACACACAAAAAACAAAAGATTTTACACTAGAATTTTTCGTAAGAGAGAATTTCAGCCAATCGAGACGCCAGGCTTTTACAGAGTTTTAGCATGTCCGCTCAGCCGCCTATACGCAGGCGCATTGGCGGCCGAGTGGAGGCGTAAACGTGATCGGCTGGAGTGGCGGCGCCACCTAGTGTCGCAGAGTTGACCGGACAGACAAACACAGAGCTGATATTGCAGTGCCCAAGTGTATTCTGCTTCGATACTGGTGATAATTTTTTTATAGTGGAAAGATATTGAGATCCACACACATGTGGGAGTCTTTGTGAAGTGAAATTAGAGAAGCGCTTAAATAATTGCTACAGAACGAACAGCGATGCATACAATTAGGTTTACCTTCATCCTATTCAACGTGTATTCTCATGCAGTGGTTATGTTTATGCACTTCAGAGGTCACAACTTCTATATCTCTTGTGTCGCATTGGCACGCAGTTGTAAATACCTGTAAGCCTTCTATATGCCTTGTGTGACAGGGGCACACACCACACACACACATGTGTTGGAGGGCCAAGAAAGAAGAGCCAACAATAGGCACACTGACTAACACATAGAAAATCAAGTAAATAAATGAAGCCGCTGAATATACTGTCTATTCTAATAAAAGGTCCGTAAGCTCTCGAGATGCCTATAACCCGAGTGTGTGTGTTCGGTATTGATGTAGGAAATATTTTTTGTTATTATTGCAAAGAACGAAGGTGCGCTTACTCGTCCAGATTTGTTGCTTAGCATATTGGGTTTATATAATCCAATTTGCTGGTGCTTGCATTCGGAGCCCATAGTATAAGATTCATATATATATATATATATATATATATATATATATATATATATATATATATATATATATATATATATATATATATATATATATATATATATATATATATATATATATATATATATATATATATGTATATATATATATATATATATATATATATATATATATATATATATATATATATATATATATATATATATATGTATATATGTCGGGAAAACGACGGCACCAAACCTAGCGGTAGAGGCGAACAGACCTTCGCTTTGGCACGTTCTGGCTAACACCATCATAGATGACTACTGTCAAGGTAAGCGGCAGCTGTCTTGTGTGACCCTGCTGCCTCTGCTCTGTTCTGTTACAGAGGAGTTGCTGGGAATAGATTAAGAATACCACGGCTACTCCATTTCTCTGTGTTATGCGACAATAAGTCAGCGAAATAATTATGAGGATGAAATAAATAAATGAATAAATAAACTAATAAACATATGACACTAGCGCTGATGCCTACATCCATCCGATCCCCTGATCCGCGACAAAACTCATAGGCACATCAACCGACACGCTACTCAGCGACGCAACATCTGTTCACTTGAAGATGCGACAGTGTTGATATATTTGAAACGTGATCTGGCGCACGCCGCGTGTACACCCATGCATACGTCGGCATTTTTGTCATGGCGTGTACCTATGTTAGGCGCACGCCTTTCTGTATTATCTAGGTGACGTCATCGTGAGGGCTGTCCTACGCACATGCGCCTTTACCCTCTTGCCTCCTGCTCTGCTCCTCCTCTCTCCGGTTATAGAGCGAGAAGCACCAACCATTAAAAGGGGGTGAAGTAGAAAAAGAAAGCTATCGCTTTAGTAAATGCAACAGGTACTATTCTGCAAGCTGCTGCACGGTTGACACGCTTACAACATGCAGTGTCGCTTGCACCTCCGGCTGTCACTCTTTGCCGTTTTGGTGGCACGCTGTAAATCACGAGCGATAGCTTCTTTTTTCCGAATGGACGTCGCAAGCGGCAGTTGGTTACTTTGCGCATGCGGTAGCACGAAGTTGTTAAGGACGGATTTGCACGGTAAAGAGAGTCCCATTAGCCCTGGTCCCTCCTATTCTTCAATCCGTCTGTCCGCCGCACTAAAGAGCAGTTAAAGCAAGAGCGCGATGAGTGAGTAATATATACAGCAACTACACAGTAACATAGTTATGCCAAGCATAGAAAGAAAGCTACCTTAAGTGACATCACTTACAAAAGCTATTCGAACTTCTTAACAGTAAGGTAACAAAACGAGTAAAGCTACCCTTCTTTCTGCCAAAGAAGGAACTGCGACCCAAGGGTGGATAGTGGAAAGATTTGCTTCCGCGCTGTGGTAAGCACGTATTGCGCTGAGCACGGCAAGCATAACCAATGGCCTCAGGTAGTCATCAACGGCTGCTCTCGCAAGACCTCGGCTGCATGTAGCACACGCTTACCACTGTATCGTCCCACATAAAGGCGTGCGGCCCACGCACCCGTGTCAGTAGAGCTGCCTCTTGCTTCCGCAAAACTTTATTTGTTTTGGCGCCTGTTATGCCAAGCATTCTTGAGAGGCCGTCAACAAAGGCACGCCAAAGCAAGAAGAGACCAACGTAGATGCAGTACCAACACGGTTCACGCGTGCATTATTGAGCGTGTTGCCTCGCAACGACGAAACCCGGCGGAGATAAGCGGAAGGGTCGGTCGCTCTGCGCAGCGCCGCTGACTCCTGCCACTCACAGGCCAGCACGTAATTACACCTTGTTCGGCGACGTCTGGGGCCCAGTACCCTAAATTTGGACGCCAGAAGGCGAGGAGCGGGGGAATCGTCACTCGCCGGGAAGATAATTGCAGCACCTCCGAGACTCGCCTATATACGCACAGGCTGCAAGCTGCAGAGCGGCTGCACTCGAACGTGACGTTTCCTTCCTGGCTAAGCTTCGCACCAGCCTGAAAAAAAGAGTCGATACAAGCAAAAGACAACTGGAGAACCAGCCGGAGCTGCGATTGCGCTCCAGTGCGGGGCTCTGCACGTCCTATACAGCTAATGAACCGCTTAAAACTTTGCTTCCGTGTTGCTCCACGGCAGAACGCTGCTCCCCAATAGATGGCAACAGGAACGCGCTATCAATAATCAGGCAGGCATGGCCTATAGCCGCTTCTAGATGTAAGGAATGCACTTTGTTTAATGAGATTTTTTTTTCTCTCTTTGCCCGCTCTCTCACTATAGTGTGGCAGGTTCGTCTGAGTTGAAAGATCGCTGCCATTCTGTTGATGTGGCGAAAACAACAATTCATATCGTTGGAATGTTTTCCCGTCAAGAGGTCGAAGGCTGAAAGCGCTCGCGTCGGTAGAAGTGCGGGTGTTTGCTTTGCAGCTGGGAGAGAATTACTGATGAAACTATAGATGTATCGCGGATATTTTTTGCTTCTATACATGGGTATTCCTTGCCAGCCAAGAAGTAAATCGGAGACGCACAAGAGAAACCTGGAACCGCTTCAGTGGACTTGACTGATCGTTTTCTTCCTTCTTTTTTTCGTGAAGTGCATACTTCGGCGCTCACTGACGTGTGTGCAGCTTGCAGTTGTGCTTTGCATCTCTGCATGTTGTGGCGGTGGCTGTAGTGCTAATGGTGAATGACGAGGACAAAAGCAAGGGCGTACTCGCTGACTACACCACCCTTATTTTAAACTTTTTTCATCTGCCTCAATGCTTGCTCTTTTAAATCATTTTTCTTTCATGTTCATGAAGCAGCCGTCGTCGCCAGAGTAAGCGACCTCCATATTTTCGTTTTAGTATAGCGTAATTTTTGTGCTTCCGTATATTTCGGTATGTTTCCTATATTCCGTATTTCTAGATTTCCATATACTCCATATTTTTAGCACTCCGACTTTACTGTAATAGACCTAGAAGGTGGGTGAATGAGAAGACACCTGCTTTCGAATTCTTTCAAACAAGCAGGTATTATCTACGTACAGCCCGGTTATCGCAAATGAAAGTGAAGTCGAGTCGACCGTTGCTGGCAAAAGTCAGCTGGCCTTTAGATTTCTGCGACAGGCTATGCATCACCCTGTGACTTCTTTTGACTTGCTAACGCGGTCAGGAGAAGCGAGTCGCCAACACGCTCACGGTTTCTGTACGGGCACTTACATAGTGCTATCTCTGAGCTGCATAAACGGCAAAAAATCGTGAGAAAGCGAATCGCCTCTATGTACGCTGCAGAAATGACGGCTCCCGTAGCATCCAGCTTCGCTCGCTGTACGTGTCATTATATCAACAAGCATATGCAACGCACATAAACACTTGTCTAACTTTAGCGGCACACGAACACTGAAGTTGGTTCTTGCCTCTACTCAGTGACACCACAGAAATCCTTGCGGTAGCATACCGACTTAAGGGGCCGGATGACTTCATCTTTTATACATATTGGCTGCCACATTTTGCGAACCTGTTGCTTCCTGCACCACGGAAGTGCACAGCGTGGGCCGATTTCTTAGTGGGATCGACCGAACAGAAGAAAGGAGGGCTCAGCTGATGGTTAGTATTTGCGCGGATAGTCATCAAATTCAAAATAAACGCCGTCACAAAGAACGACAAGCGTGTGCTGATTAAGAGAGCTATGAGAAGCGTATAGGTAAGTAATTATCATTGCTGAATGTGGTAGAACGCATACGTCTCTTTCTATGTCGTGCGGGCTTCCGCGTACTTCGAACTTTCAAAAAAACGAGATCTGCAATGCTCCTCTCGGCACATTGGTTCGCATGAGCAGCCATTGTAGTCGTCATCGCTATATATATATATATATATATATATATATATATATATATATATATATATATATATATATTTATATTTATATTTATAGACGCGCAGCTCGTGCTTCCTTTAAGCTCTTTACTGAAGCCACTGAGCCGAGATTCTATAGCAATGATATAAGTTACGCCGACAGTTCTCCTTAAAATAGCCATATTAAAGAAAAAAAAACTGTGGGTACCGTTTTTTACCTTGTGCTGTGCTCTCCGCATACCATTTGGGATCATGAACAGCGCGTACGACGGGACAAGGTGGGCCCATCTCTCCTGTTTGTATATCTCTTGTATTCCGTCGTCTCTGCTGTTCGCCATGTGTAAAACGAAAACCAACTAAACCAGTTTCGAACTCTCCTGCAAGTTATCAAGCAAATGAAAACAGCTCATCTCTTTTATCTGCGCGATTCATTCAGATAGACTGTAAAGGTTGCATGAAAATAATAAATGAGAAGGGGACTGAGAAAGGAAAACTAATGATTAGGGCAATAGGGATGACAAATCTAGAAGCAAGTGAGTTCAAATTAAACAGTCGCTCGCTCGACGCGCTGCGATTCGCCACAAGCGCATCACGCTGCGGTCCCTGCGAATGTCGAATCGACGACAGCGCGCGTCCATGGCAAGGGTGCTTCCACCGCCACGCACGAACCAGCTCTCATTTGGGGCTGCACGGAGAACGTCCTGCGAATCTGACGCAAGGAAGTGGGCTTGTGGTGGCGATTGAGTGAAGCTGGGCCAGCGCCGATGCCAGGCGCAGATCGCAGAGGTGTCGCGGGGCGGGCATGTATGGCGAGGTCCAAGTGGCCCCATCATTATGCGGAACGCCGCCGGAGCCTAACGACTCACTAAGCAGGTGTTTTGGCGCGCGAGCACGAGCGCTGTCATTCGATGAGCTGCCAATTTCGTCAGGCCAGCTGCTTCTGGCATGTGCCGGAAATTTCTCCAACACCGGCTCGTCGTGAAGGAACCTGCCTGTTCGCACACCCGCTGATTCTGATTCCTGACAGGCTGTGTAGGAATCTGGAAGACGGACAACCTCAGAATGCCTATAGAAAAAAAAAAAACCGAAACAAAAGCCCACGTTCTTTGTACAATCTGAAATACGGCCTAAGCCCCTCCAGAACTCGAAAACGAAAGTAGATCATTTGGTCTGGAAAAAAATCGCACGAAATTCATCTCCTCAGCTGGTATTACACGAGGCCAGCCGGCGTGATAGGCAAACAACATATTTATTAGTCACGGACGGTGAATAAAAAGCGATCTGAGGGGGAAATATTAAGTAAAAAAGGTGCATGGTGCAAACCGTAGTGCGTTTACTCCGGTGCCGGCTGTCGTATTGAAGACCAGCGTGCTGACTCTGCAATGACTCAGTCATCAGGCAAAGTCATCAATGCACAAGGCTACAAATTCCTTATTTGAGCCTGTAGGTCTCTATGCTGGAATACGGCTATACATAGATCGGGAATTTAACACGCTGTCAATCTTACTACGAATAGTTTAATGAGTTAAATTATATCTAATTTAAATGTGCGCTCATATAGGACGAATAAATTACTCAACCGGCAATTGATTAGAGGGAATAGACAGGGCACCTAAAGGTTTACTCAGGATTACTACAGTAAAACATTCCGCAACGGAGTGAAAAAGAAAAGGCAAGAAAGGCTATGTTGCACGAATTAAGAGAATGACGACATTTGATCATCGACGCAACTGAGGAGCTTGGAAAAGCGAAATGGTTCATGCAGTTTACCTAGTTGGCTCATGCTCTCCTAGAGTTCAGCAAACAAATTGGACAGCACATCCATCATCACATCAAGGCCCCTCGCAGGTTGATATAGCCGAAGATTTCTGTGTGAAGATTGCGGGCAGTGTGGTCACCATCAATAGCAAAATTCTGGGTGAGGTTCCTGTGACCTGCTTCCCAAAATTTAATGTGTCCTTCTCACTTGAGGAATTGGACGCTGCTCTGGCCACATGCAGGCGCTCATCGTCGCCAGGACCAGACGGCATCACCTACGCTCAGGCACGTACCCAGGATTTTATTTTTTTAGGGGGGGGGGGGGGGGGGGGGCAACCCGAGGTAACTTTTCTGTGCAAATGAGGGAGGGGGGTGCCTTTACTAATACAAATGTGAATAACGCCCACCATTCGCCATAAAGACGCGTGAACCCGCAAAAGATAAATGAAATAAGGTGTATCCCACAGGTAATACACCTGTGATATACACCTCTTCTTTACTTGGCAAACAAGGAACCACATCGAATGGACTCACGCAGGAAAGAAGCGCAGGAAGAACACTGCCAAGAACAAGTAAACAACGAAAGTGCAAAATAAAGATTTCTGTCATCATCATCATCAGCCTATTTTATGTCCACTGTAGGACGAAGGCCTCTCCCTATAGTAGCTTTCTATAGTAGCATACATACAACTTAAAAAAGAACAGCAGTTGGCAACCAAGGCACACAGACCGCGCGGGGTTGTGTTACTCCGCCGGCCAATCACAGAAGCAAACAAAATCGTCGTCATGCGGCCTTTCCATAATGGCGTCGTACTTGATACCTCGGGAGCGTCTGCTGTTCTTGAAGAGTCTTTTCATCTACGGAAGCAATTAGATCTGCAACAAATATGCAGAAAGCGTATGGAGCCTGAGCATTTCAATCTTCAAAAGTCTACCCGCCGTGGTTGCTTAGTAGCTATGGTGTTGGCCTGCTAAGCACGAGGTCGCGGGATCGAATGCCGGCCACGGTGGCCGCATTTCGATGGGGACGAAATGAAAAACACCCGTCTACTTAGATTCAGGTGCGCGTTAAAGAACACCAGGTGGCCCAAATTTCCGGAGTCTCCCACTGCGGCATGCCTCATTATCAGATCGTGGCGTTGGCACATAAAACTCCACAATTAATTAAACCTTCAAAAGCCTGCGGTACAGTTCATTTCACTGCTGAGCCCGTTTTACTCATGAAACTTCACTGCCAACTGAAGTGAAACGTGACAATAAATAGCTGCAGCGCAGCAAGAATATTATTTCGCTTCAATAAAGAATTGGGCTTTCGCCATTCAACTATAGTAGGCGAGGGAAAGCGTATAAAATTACGCGCTAATAATTTTATTTTTCTGGTTACCGCCTTATCTGGGTAACAGGAAAAGTTTGAAGTACGAATTATTTGCAGCGTCGCGGAGGAACAGTGGCTGGCGGTTATGAGGGCGTGTGTGGGCTTCACTGCAGACTTAAGTTGTATCCGACTATAGTGGCGTTTTCTTTTTTTATTAGTATTATTAGCTCTGGAAGAATTATAGAGAAGTATATATTTGCGGAACAATCACAGTTCTTTTGGATCCCTCGTTTACTGCTCCACCAAGTGAAGTGCCGAAACCGACTCGTATTGTTATTTGAGAAGTCGCGTAATGATGCGTGGCCGCCATGCAGTCCCGTACAACCGCGTAGAGCGTAGGACGTTGCGGTTCTAGACGTACTGCGCCCACCGCGGAAGGTTATAAAAACACCTACATAAGCACATCACAGAAATGGCTACGTCAGGCGGCTCGACTGATAACTGTAGAAGTGTCATTCAAAATACACAGAATTGTTCTCCACTTCCGGCAGCGTTTTCTCTACTTCCTTTTTAAATAAAAAGATATTGATTCATAAATATTTTCATAAACAATGGCTAACTTTGTTAATTTTCGCTTTTCCTTCCTGTTTGGCTTTTGCCTTAGCTTGATTTCTCAACTCCTTGCGACTCTTAGTTCCAGTTGCCAATTTTCCACAAAATGTGCTATACAATTAGGCTTAAAACCAGACGAGGTAACGGGTGACAGTCAGATTGCTTATGGGTTTAAGGGTTATTGCAGGGCTTGATGATGGACGCTGCACTGCATTATTATATTAATTTGCCCTTTAGCCCATATCGCGGGTATATGGTTCCGACGATCTGCCAGCGTCGCGGCGAGCCGCCACTCGAGGAAATAATGAAGTAAAAGGAAAAGTTAAACTCAACTGGCGTTTTCTCCGGCTGCAACTCGTTCCTCAAGCATACAGACCAGCTGACTACGAACCGAATCCTTTTTCTCGTCCCTGGACCAGTCTAAACAAAGAAGGTTTAACTAACGAAGCAACAGCGATGCACGTGGCCGTTGAATCGGTGGTGACAACTGAACGCATCTCGAGTTAATCGCGCGGGCACCGAATCGATGAGAAAACTGGCCTCCGCACCCCAGGAGATGCCGACAGATACCGTCATACAAAAGGAGTGAAAAAGGCAGCAGAATGTTGACCACCGGATAGCTGTCAAGTCTTAACATTGATTTGGCGGCGCTTTAGGAATATGTGTGAGGATTGGTGGCATGGGCGGGGAGAGGGGATGTATGCCGCTTAAATTCAAGGGGGGGCAGCCCCCCCCCCCCCCCCCCCTCTGGGTACGTGCCTGCCTACGCTGCTTTATGCCACCTAGGTGGAGATGGCCGAGGTTGACTTCTGGAATGGTAGAACCAGTCATGGAATGATGGCGTCGTTCCTGAGCGGTGGAAGTCCAGCCACTTGATACCACTTCTGAAGCCTGGAAAGTCGCCACTTGACCTAGCGTCATACCGACCCATTGCGCTGTCCAGCTGTGTTGGGAAGATCATGGAAAGAATGACTCTCACACGCCTAGAGTGGAATCTTTAGCGCCACAACGTAAGCCCCGAGGCCATAGCTGGGTTTAGGAAAGGCCATTCCTCTATTGACAACGTCATCGACTTCGTGACGACTGTGCAACAAGAAAAACACCGCAAACGGAAATCGGTTGCTCTTTTACTAGATGTGAAAGGCGCCTATGATAATGTAACGCATGAAGCCATCCTTGATGCCCTGGAAAGTAATGGAATAATGGAACGGTGGACGCATGTTTTGGTGGATTCGGCGCTATCATGTTCAAAAGATCCTTCTTTGTGCACAGTGCAGAAGGCCGAACCGCTGACCATCACGCTTGCCGTGGCGTCCCGCAGGGTGGGGTTCTTAGCCCCACTTTGTTCAACCTTGCAATCCTTGGACTTGCCGACGTTCTACCGCATACATTCAATCTTTGCATATATGCTGACGGCATATGCATATGGGCCTCGCCTGTTACACGTCTCCAGGTGCGTGCACGGCTCCAAAAAGCAGTGACCCTAACATCATCGTACCTGCGTGCTCAAGGCCTGAGCATTTAGACCGAGAAGTGCGCCTTAGTCGCTTTTACCCACAAGCCCATGACCTGGTACCCCATTTCTATTGACCACCAAACAATTTCATACGCAAAATCCCACCGATTCCTAGGCGTTATTATCGACACAGAAGTTTCATGAAGCCCCTCCCCCCCATCTCATACTTGAAGAAGAGGCTTACCTCTATCGGCCATATACTAAGGTTTCTTGCCGGTAAAACTTGGGGCACATCCGCGGCATCTATGCTTCAACAATACAGGACGCTCTTCCTAGGATACTTGCGATATAGCACACCAGTGCTGTCCAATGCTAATAAAGCTAACATCCGTGTCCTACAGAGCACTCAAGGCTAAGCCCTTCGAACATGTCTGGGGCTACCTCGAAGTGCTTCAACCGTAGCAACAATTGCCACCGCGAGAGACCATCAAATAATCACCTATATAGCTATCGACGCACTCCGGGCGCATGTTCGCCATATATCCAGAGTCCCTGACCACCATGTTGTTCACTTGCCTGAGAAAAGACCCAAGGCAGCGTTTTCCAGATCAGATGCAGCTAACCAGCACACTTTGTCATTGAGGCACTCGCCCGCAACAAGACTACTGGTGCTTGAAAAAGCCTCCTGTGTACCTTGATGTTCCAGGAATAGTGAAGAAAGCTAGCCTGACCACCGCGGCTCTCAAACAGATCACATTGGAACGTTTGCATTGTTCGCAGGCTAACCGAATTGATGTTTACACGGACGGTTCCATCCTGGTAAATTCCACGGGTGCCATTGTTATACCATCTCAATCGGTCGTCATCAAGTTTAAGACTTCACACGTAACGACATCTACAAGTCCCGAACTGGCCGCCCTTAGCGCTGCTGTCAAATACATTGAAAAAGAACCGCCTAACAAATGGGCAATATTTTGTGATTCGAAAGCAGCCCTCCAGAGCTTTCGAGGTTTACGACGTGGCAATTATGAACAGCTGGTGTCTAAAATCAACGAAACTTGCCATTGCGCTTCTGAACGAGGACATGATATCATCTTTCAGTGGCTGCCGGGACATTGTGGCATCGTTGGTAAACACCTCTCCGATGACGCTGCCCGACGTGCCCTGGCTGGCGCACCGACACTCCTTATACCTTTATCGAGAGTAGACGCTGCAAGAAAGCTTCGCAGTCTCGCTCATACTATCACGTTAAGTTACTGGCATACATCACAGAACTCTAAGTGTCGTTTATACAGCCTCGACCCATCACTGAAACTTAATTTACCAGCAAACCTTTCACGACGTGACGCAACACTGCTGTGTCGGCTGTGGGTAGGAGTAGCTTTCACTAACTCCTACAGCTATCGTATTGGTATGGCGGACTCACCAATGTGCGCTAAGTGAAAGTGTGAAGAGATCATCAGTCATCTTCTGTGCCACTGTTCTGGCTTTGATAACAAACGTCACACTTACCAGTGTGCCTTGAATAGACTGGACGACAGGCCATTTACAAAAGCAAAGATCTTGGGAGCCTGGCCTCAGAGTTCATTAGCCCGGAAAGCAGTGCGAGCGCTTCTTCACTACCTGAAGGCAACAGACCTGAGTGCCCGACTATAGATATCCTGCACCTAACTGAGTGCATGTGAGAGGGCGGTATACACTCATGTTTTCTCTCTCTCTCTTTCAATCCCCATTCCCCTCCCCATGTTTAGGGTAGCGAACTGGACTCAGTCTGGTTAACCTCCCTGCCTTCCCTTCTTCCCTTCTCTCTCTCTCTCTCTCTTGCACAGCACAGAAAGAAAGAGCACTGCATATTGCTGAACTAAGAAATCAAGTGTTATTCGCATTCTCGACGTACACAAGCCCAACGCGGAATAAAAACAAAATAAAATACTCTGAAAGCTTATACTTGTTTCTAAGTGCCCTACCGTGCAATCCTGCTGCGAAGATGTTCTTCTGTCTGTGTCACTGTTATCGATTGAACTAATGCTTGAAAGATTCCGAGTGCTGCATTAGTTCTTAAGAATGACGCGTGTCGCTCTGAATTTCTGAGATACATTCAAACTGTTTCAGCTGAATAGCAAATGACTTACGTGCGTGCTTTGTAATTACGTTGCTCGCTCTCACGCTCTAGTTTTGAGGTTGTTTACGTGTGGCTTACATAACACAAGTCTTTCTGTTTTTTTTTTTTTTTTACTCGAGGACAGTCCTCCAAAGCATTCGAAGCTTAACGCGTCGCAGATTTCATGAACAACGTGTACTGAGAATCAGACAGCTACACCATCGAGCAGTATACAAGGAACATGATTGGCAATAGCTACCGGCGCACTGTGGCATCAGTGGAAATAACAGAGCCGAAAGAATCGCCCAATTAGCCCACGACCGTGGCAGATGTGGTTCTAGCCCGTACTAGAGAACGGACGCAGTGTATGGCACGTGATTTCACATTGTCCTTATGGAACTCAACCACTTTCACGAGCAGTCGCCTACGTTTGCTGTCCCCTCACTTGTAGTTCTCTGCTCCACCTAGATCACATCGGTGCGAAGAAACCCCGTGGCTTGTGTAATTGAAATGGCCGACAGTCGTATATCTGTGACATTTGTGGCTGTGATAGCCATATGAAGCGAAGCACAGCAGAAAGTAGCAAATCAATTGTTTATTTATTCAAATGCAGAACCGACATTGAATGAGTGCTTAATTTTTGATAACTTTCGTATTCTTAATAGGACAAAGGATAAATGAAAGAGCAAGAAAATAAACTTGCCTCTGGAAGTGTTAGCCAGCGCCACTGACGACTACACTCTAAAAAAAATCTATGCTTATGTAAACGTGCGTTTGTAGTTTTTTTTTACACGCTTAATCTAAGCGTGGTATTTGTCCCCGTTTACTGATCACGCCTACTGTGAATGATAAACAACCCCCCTTCGCGCTTAGCCAGGCTTGATAGGAACCGCTGTACCCACGTTTATTATGACGTGGCCATTCTCCACACTCAGACATGGCGCCTGAGGGGTAAGGGGGATGGAGCGATGAGCCAACACCCTCTAGAGAACTAGGAGGTGTTGGATGAGCATGCCCTATCCCCCCTCACTCCTGTGCATGCGCGGGAGGCCACGAAGAAGCACCCGCCCTTGTCGGCTTCGGTACCGTCTCTGCAGCGAGCCTGCACCAAGTTCTTCGCAGTCCTCTTTTTGAGCTCCTTTTTCGCCTGCGCTGACTGTGACGGACTAAGACGCTATGGCAGTGGCAGCAGGCCGGCGAAGTAGAAGCTGAGTATGCTGCAGTGAGATTGTGCAAGACTCTTCCGCCAGTGACACTGAAACTAATCCACTAAGGAGTTGCTTTGCGGAGCCCTGGCACGGCTGAGCAAAGGAATGTAAAACGTAAACAACCCTCTCCTTATCTCCTTGCACAAAAGGACGAATGCCCTTTCATCCGTGCTCTGCGGCGCCGCGCGTTCAGAGATAGCGAGCCGTGTGCAGGACAGGGACGTCAGGTCAATGTCTCCCCATTAAAATCCTCATGTTATTGCACTGTTTCCCCAATTGTTGACCAAGAATCCCTGATCAAATTGTTTTTTCACTTGCTTCTTTCTCTAAGGAAGGCGAATATTCTAAGCAGCGAAACAAATAAGACAGACATATTTCTTCCTGGGATAAATAATTTATTCTCAGCATTAATTCCCCAGGAAATAGGATACAATGAAATGTTGATGTTTAAGACTAAAACTAACAGAGTTAAAACATCTTCAGATTGCTGAGAAACCCTATATTTATATATAAGCTTCATTGAAATGTGCAACGCAGTGAACAATTTCTTTAATCTTGTTTGCGCACATGATGTTTAATTGCTTGTTTCTGGCTTTATAAGTGATTACACATAAATTGGCCCTATGCTACCGAATACGTTATATATTTCATTTAATAAAGGCACATACACATCATCAGTGCCTTTTCAAGGATAGCAAAGAATAGCGCTCAGAGGACGGGACAGTAAAATTCAGACACACACGAACAGTACGAGCGCTAACTTCCAACAAATTTTATTTTTCACATACTCACTTTTATACGCCCGAAGGAACTATCGCTGATACAACCAGTATCAACGTCTCAGAAACGCTAGCTGTTTATCGCAGAGGAAAATAGAAAAGAGAGAGAGAGAGACAGAGGAAAGGGGAAAGGCAGGGAGGTTAACCAGAGGGGAAGATTCGGTTTGCTACCCTACGCTGGGGAAAGATGCGAGAGGGAGGTAAAGTGATAACAAAGTAGAGGAAAATAGAAAGTGTGTTCCCACATGTGCGTCCTGCTCTGTTTATCTTTTCAGCTTCAATGATTTCTCGAGTTACCCTGCCTTTGCTCCTTCCTATGGCAACACATTTATCAAGGAACCGCTTACACATTTTTGACTCGCAGGAGAGGATGTGATCAGCAGAATTTGACGAACCCAGTCTGATTAAAGGATAGTTGTGTTTTCAGTACCTCTACTATTCTTTGCCGATTGACAATGTACTATGCTGCGTAGAGGAGTGCATTGCCGAGTTCGAATGTGTGGCTTTCCAGAATGCAGCAGGTGTTTCAGCGAGCAGTTTTTAGAGCTTTTAGCCATGTACTTGCAGTTAATATTCATTAACTGGAATGGAAAACCTTACCTGCAGAAGGAAGGGATATGTATTGGATCGAACATTGCCCCAATTTTAAGTAACCTGTTTTTAGCTAAACTTGACAAGACTGTTGTCAGTCACCTAGAGGGCATGGACATAAACTAAATCTTTAGATTTGTAGATGACTTTTTAATCCTTGTTAACAGTGACTCCGGATCACTAAAGTAGAAGGCTCTAAGAATTTTAACCATCACGAAAGAGTGTTTTAATCCACTTGTTCTAACAAGTGAATTGCCCATTAATGATTCCATCAGCTTTTTAGACCTGGACTTCACCTTTCACGCTAATCGCATTTGTTGGGCCTACCAGCCACGAAGTAACAAACCTGTGCTGCCATATCATTCTGCGCACTCAAAACTTGTAAAAAGGGCTATTGTCAGCACGTGTTTCCAAATTTCTCTCCGAGAATCGTGCACATACATGATGAGTGACAGTTTTAAACAGCAATCGAAGAGGCTGACTAATGCTGGTTACCCTACGCACGTTCAAGTGTCTTTTGTCGAGAAGCTTCTCAGGAAACTAAAATCAGAAATACAATGTTATCCGAATCCGGTGCTTAGTGAATGGAAGCATTTGGTTTTATTGCTTGACATGCATAAGATTTCCCACAATCTGAAAAGAATTGGACAACGGGCGAATGCAACCGTCGTGTTCTCGACCCCGAAGAAACTTGCCACATTGTGCAAGATAGGAAAGGCTGACAACAACGAAGTGCGAGGATGCATGGTCAGGCATCAGAAACATTACGTCACTTGCGATGAAGGTGTCGTGTACCGAATTCCCTTATCATGCGGGAACCAATATACAAACCGGTGGGTGCTTGAACGAGCGCCGTGTGGAACATGCTCGCAATATCAAGTATGGGCGAGGGAGAACACTTGCTGATCACATCCTCTCCTGCGAGTCAAAAACGTGCAATCCGTTTCTTGATAAATGTGTTGTCATGGAAAGGACAAAATACAGGGTAATTCGAGGAGTCATTGAAGCTGAAAAATAAACAGAGCAAGACGCACATTTGTTAACACGCCTTCTATTTTCCTCTACCATAAAGAGTTAGCGTTTCTGAGACGCTGATACCGGTTGTATAAGCGATAGGTCCTTCTGCGGGCGTATAAAAGTGATGTATGCGAAAAAAAAATTGTTGGAACTTAGCACTCGTATACTGTTCGTGTGTGTCTGAATGTTACTGTCTCGTCCTCTGCGCGCTATTCATTGCTATTCAAATCATGCACCAACAAGACCAAAGAGCCACGCTGCTGAATTTCTTTTTGAAGGGACATGTCATCACTGATATCACTGTTTTCCTGCTCACAATCGTAAATGAGGAGCCTTGTTTCACCTCAGACACTGCAAGATCCTATAAGATCACTTAACGGTATCTGAAAAAAAAAAGAAGGAAATCTTAATAACCAGAGTATAATTCTTTAGATATGAGAACACGTCTCTTTGATACTAAAAGTGGTAACTAATGACCGCTTGTTTTCTCACTGCTTTAACATTGATGGCACTTCTTCTGACATTTCTGTTACTCATGGCTCTTAAATTGTTGCACTTGGAAGTTTTTAGAAGTAGGCGATATGGGAAGAGGGGTCAACTCTCTTCAATAATTAAAGCATGCTTTGTAAGCCTGGGTCGCAAGCGATTAATGACGGCTCAGAAAATTTTAGTATTTGTGATGCGAACAGAAGGAACTTTTTTTCTTTCATTTTCATCAATACTACTTCCAAACCTTAGTTCGCTTTCAAATGCGACTTGAGAAAAGAAGGGACAGTGTGCAAAACACATTTGGGTGATACACATAGCTGCAACTAAAGGTTGAACCTCATGAGAGTGATCTTGTGCGCGACGGCTTCGAGCGACGGCTTCGAGCGACGAAACAGACCGTCACTTGAACAGACCGCTGGATCTTGTCGCTCGATCGCTCGGTTCTGGAAATCTAGAATTCGTCGCTCGTCGCCCAGAAGTGGCACGAGCAACTAGCCAATAGCGCGAAGCCGCAACTGGATGTACATCACTCAAGTACTACCGATTGTCGCACGGAACCAGCAAACGACTGAATTTTTATACGTGCAAAGATAAGAACCTACTGCAAAACCTTCCGAAATATTTTATCCTGCTTTTTGCAGTAAAACACATTAACTTAAATTAACAAAGCACGCGTCAGCTAGGCCAGTTACGACGCGTATTTGCTGCCCTCATACCGGCAACACCGGGGAGACGGTCGCTCGAAGTCGTCGCTCGCATGGGGTACGACTTGTAGGCGACGAGCGAACGCCACAGCCATCACCATCGCGTCGCTTGTCGCTGTCGCGTGCAAGATCGCTTGCATGGGGTTTAGACTTAATTTTAGTCTATCATGCTTTCCCTAAAAATAAAGTTTAAAAATTCGAACTGGCAATGCATTCGATGAAACCTTTCAAAATCTAAGTAAAGATAAGCTAAAGAACGCAGTGGTGCTTGATTCCCAACACAATGCAGATAGAAATTTTGACAGGAATGACATTCTAGATGGACATATCACACTGGAACTCCCACAGCGCGCAAAGGTGGGTTTGCAGCTGAAAATCAAGAGCTGCATAAGTACATTCGCAAGGGGCAGAGTATTTCGTCTTCATGGAACATAGTCACTCTTCCTTTCTTTAAAACCCAAAATGTAAACTATGCGCAACTACACATAGATATCGCAATTCAGAGTGCAATTCAAATCGTAAATTAAGTTGCACGTGTGCTTGCAACCTAGCACGCAGCGCTTCTGAGATGCGGGTTACTGGCAGTCCACCAATAGCGGACAAAATTGTGAATTTTCAGTTTATTCGCAGCTGTGTACTATGAGCGGCATACGTGACAATTAGACCAGGTAGCGGACTAGCCAGCGGCGGAGAGGCATTAACGACGTGCAGCGTACAACCACCTCACTCGTGCAATTCACAGAAAATCCACCGACAGTAGGCTTGCAGCTCGCCGGGAAGCTTGCAATGTGCTCGCCCCTTAATTTCCGTGCCTACTTACCTTTTGCATCCTTTCTCTCTCTCTCTTTCTTAAGTTCCACTAACGCGTTATGATGCAGCCATCGGTACGTTTCTGAAAATTACGCTTAAAGATTTGTAGCCACTCTTTGCAATGTTTAATAACGGCCATTTTATTTCCTGTTGACCGTCCGTGGTGAACAACACGTGAGGTTAATTTTGTCAGATGTCGCTTCTCGCAGCATCCCTGCCCGAACTCTGCGCTCACCAAAACAAACACCAGACAGGATAGGCCGGTAGGACGAAATTATTTACTTGGATAAGTAACTTTTCTGGCCAGTAATATGTCTGCCGAGCATATACGTCACAATGCCGAGCGCACGCAATGAAGCATCTACATTAGGCGCTGAATACTACCGCCGTCCCAGGCACAACATGCAAGACTTAGATTCTCTCACCGACCAACGCAGATGGTAATTGCAAATGTGCGGAGAAAACGCAGGCCGTGAGAGCGCTTCTGACCGAGGTGAGAAATAGGCTATATCACTATCGCCGTCTGGAAAACCATGAAAAATTAATTTTTCTTGTTAAGCGTGTATACCGTATTTGCACGTAAATGATCCAACCATAATTATTACGCGAGGGAGGACATGGATACATCCAGAAATTAAAGAAATATGTAGTAAGAACATGACGCGAACTTATGCCGCATGCAGAGAAACAGGAAACGACGCCTAAAATCCGCTTTCAAGCGGATGCCCGCAGGGCTTTCGTTAATCGTCGCTGCGAACTGCCATCGCAAAATTAAGTGATAGGACAAGAGCTGAAGCCAGTGAGAGAACCTAAATCTTGTATATTGAATGTCGTTTTTACCGATTGCAATGAACGAGAGCTGAGGCCTTTCTCGCTGTCAGCGAAATCGGCGTCGTCCTCCGTGACACCCACCGAGGCTATCGGACAAACGTCATTCGGAAGTGGCCGCGATGCAATCGAACGCGGCAGAGCATTCGGCGGATTGCGTGGTGGTGCACCGCGCGACCCCGAAGACCGCTCGATTGCCGCACCTGCTCAACAGCGCCGATCATCTTGCTGAAGGTAGCGATTAATACGCCGTAACCACATCCATACGCCGCTTACAGCATTCTAAATCATGAGAAGAAACGCGCTGCAAAAAACACAGGCGCAACTCCCAGCTCGCCACCCTTGCACTAGGCTAAGTGGCATTGGGAATTGAGAGAACGATGAGATGGCGAATATGAAATTAAAGAACAAGACATGTTACAATCGCGTCATGAACCAGAATATAACGCGAGGCGCGCTGTGACTTGAGAAATTTCTAAAATTACCCCGCCTTATAATCCTGGAAATTTGGTACTTTGGCAGAATAAACAGAACAATTCAGATTAATTCAACAGTCCAGCATTAAACCTTGTTAAAGAAGCACGACCTTGACTACTCCTTATTTCGATCAAAGCTACTGCTCGCGTAGAAGGCTCTCGCTTTCAGCTAAAATTCCCCATTACGGCAAATATTACGCCAAGCATGGAAATCACGACAAATATATAGTTAGCCGCGACTTAATAAGAGCGAAGTATGGCTTGTGCTCTTACCTATATATTTACATCGTCCGTGAATGGCAGGTGGGGGGCCCTATATCTGCACCATCCATATGGAAATGCTGTTCCTGAGCCGTCAGACCTCGGGGGCTGTTTTCTCGCAAACTCGGCGCAGTCGCACTCTGCATGCATGCACCAACCGCGTTGTACGCCAGAATGTCTGTAGAAGTTAACATGTCGATGCATACCAACTTTGACAGTTAGACCAAAAGCTCTGTGCTGCATTGAACGAACGTCGCGACAGTCAGCCGGAGAATCCACAGCAAAAATGGCCGATAGCAGTCTTCGAAACACCACGGTCTTCATCAGCCTCCACAATAACAGCTTCGTATTCCCCGCAGGGCCGTGAGAAGGACCTGAGCGTTGTTCTCCCTCGCCCACTCTCCGTGCAGACCACGTGATATATCACGCTTCCCCTATCCGAATTTTCCATATGCGTGATGGAAAGTTCTCGCGCGAGGGCTATAAGCATGTGATTTGCGTTTGTCACGGGTATACGCGGCTCGCCCATGCTCGCTTTAGACCAAGACGCAGTCTTGTTGTCATTCTTTCGTGAAGGAATGTCACGCTTATTTTCGGTCACGTGGTGCTCGAAACGTCATCCACGCCTAATTTACATGCGCGTCACGCTTAAACTTACACTTTGGCGTGCCATTAATTGTGGTATTTTTAGAGTCCATGGTGGTAGATGTGTTAGGTACTTGCATTCTTTCAGGCGTCACAGGCGTCTGTTTGCGTTATGTGGTTACAAAATTGAGCAACCCGAGTCCTCTGCTTAGTCCCGCTCCCTGCGACTGGGATGAGATTTACCCGCGTTGCATTATGGAAAGCCTAGTGTTGCGTGCCGCGCTAGGAATGCTGGGTAGATGGCCACTGCCAGAAAGAAAGATATTACGGCAGTGGTCACCACGAAGGTCTACACTAAAGGCATCTACAACTCCAGTTCGCTTTTTGCGGTCTACGAGCCTACAAGGAGGTAGGCTATGACCATGATGTGCGCAGCCTCAGATTTTTTGCGCGCCAGTTTCCGTTTCTCTACTCATCTTTGTACCATCCTAGTGAACCGGATTGCTTTTCCTATCTTTCTTCTCTCTCTTTCATTTTTTTTTCTCTGAACAATAAAAGAGTGCAAGTAGAAGCAAGAAATGAGATTGTACTAGCTTTGCCTCTCACGGCTAATGCTTACCTCGTTTCTCCCCGAAGGCTTTGGCATTATGGCTTTGGCAGAATGTGGCATTATAAACAGTGATTCAGTCTCATGACAACAATGGGCTTAGTTAGACGTTTGTGAACTTCACGAGAATGCCACCCGCTTCGGTTGAATGCGAAGATCTTGCACATCAAGTCCCACCAAAGTATAACTATGCCATTAAGAAAAAAGCATTAAAATAGTTCGGGTTCCTACAAGAACGAGACTATTGCAGTGCAAAACAATCTGTATTGTGTATGAAGCATTTTTGTTTTCCGATATATTTTTTTTTTTGAATTCTTGGTACAGATTTTCCACGCGTCTGCCTGAAAAAATGATGGTGGTAGGCCAGTATCTAAAGCGGAGAGCATAAACTCTGGTAATGTGTATGATAGGTGACGATAGTGTTCTGGTAGTAATATGAAGTGCCTTTCTCATTCATTCATTCATTCATTCATTCATTCATTCATTCATTCATTCATTCATTCATTCATTCATTCATTCAATGTATCAGCTAATGAATTTATTCATTCCATTGAATTTTGAGTGATGTTATTGGTACCCCAACAAAGTACCGCGGCAAGGAAATTTAACAATGAGCAAAGTCGGAGTGAAATGCCGCTTGCGAGAGCCTGACTTCAACGACCTATTCAAATAAATAAATTTATTGACGCCTCCCTCAAATGCGACTGGATCCTATTAAATTAATTTTCTTCGACAACCTCTGTATACGACGTCAATTGTGTGCTTGTGTGCGTGCGTTTGGGGGGGGTGCATGCGTGCGTGCGTGCGTGTGTGTGTGCGTGCGTGCTTGTGTGGCAGTTAATAATTATTTTAATGTGTGTAATGATAGTCAGTACAAGCATTTGTCTAAACTTCGTCCTTAGACGTCCCTGTGGACTTCATATCAACCTTTGGTCGTATTCTCAGACGATCGCTTTCGGCGATATCACTTTCAGCGCTCACTTATTGGCTCGTTGAGGAAAACCGAATGAGCTGATTGGCTGATTGAGCACTGCGTCACGCGAATGCGATAGAATCGCCGAAAGTGATCGTCCCAGAATACTTCCCCTTTTGAGCCTATATAGTGTGCCGTCGAAAAATTGCAATATAATTGCTATATGAAAATAATTCATATCCTTTTCCCTCTAAATGCTACTACCTCACAGTCTTTATATTTATTTATTTATTTATTTATTTGATTTCTTTATCATTAAAATAGAATAAATAAATAAATATTCTATTACAGTGGGTGTCACTGTCCAAAAACGCGCTAGATATAGTGAAACATACTTAGAAGTTTCGTATCTCATTTATGCGCTATAGATTAGGTTAGAAAATGAATTGGTTTCAAGTATAAAACATCGAACTACATGAACAAATCTTCTGACCTTTAAGTGTTCTTAATAGTATGGGGAAGAGGTCGCTTCCGTAAGGATTGTTCATAACTTCCCATTCGAGTTCAGGCAGAATGGACGAGGAAACTATGCTCAGATAAATAGAAGAAAAGGTTCTGTTTGCTAGGGAGTAATACGTGGGTTCCTTCTTATTCAGCAAGCACGCACCTGAAGAAAAAAGGAACTGTTCAACAAGACGACCTCGTGCGTCTGTACGAGAGTCGCCCCACAGGGAGCTGTGCGCATTGAAATCGCCAAGAACAACATAAGGTTCTGGCAATTCGTCTATAAATGACTGAAATTCATGTTTGTTTAATTTGAAGTGTGGGGGTACATAAAGCGAGCAAATGGTGACGAGTTTATTTAAAAGAACAGCTCGAACAGCCACCGCTTCAAGGAGCGTTTGTAGCTGTAAACGCTGACAGGAAATACTTTTATGAACCAAAATGGCAACACCGCCTGATGATACGACTGCATCATCGCGATCCTTGCGAAACTTGACATACGGTCTTGACATACTATTGACATACTTGACATACTTGACATACTTGACATACTTGACATACTTGAACTTGACATACTATTAAGAACACTTAAAGAAAACGAATATCCGCCACAGGCTCCCAGGTGGAAGATTGACACAGCAGACTGGGAGAGGTTCCGAAACTTAACTAGTATATCATGGGATGACATGTCTTCTTTAGAAATCGGTGCTGCTGTGGAGTACTTCACAGCCTTCGTAATAGATGCCGCATCTAAATGCATACGTGAATTAAGCGGCTCGGCATGCAAACGGCATGTCCCGTGGTGAAACAATGAATGCAGAATCGCACGTAGGAATCAGAACAAAGCGTGGGGGTTGCTACGCGCTTCGCCCACTGCAGAAAATCTTGTCAACTTTAAAAAAGTAAAATCCCAAGGTAGGAGAACCCGCCGACAGGCCATAAGAGAAAGCTGGCAAAAGTGTCTATCGAGTATTAACTCGTTTAGGGATGAGGCCAAAGCATGGAACAGAGTTAATAGGATTAGAGGGCGGCAAACATATTCAGTCCCCCTGGTAAACACACAGGGCGATACACTGCAAGACCAGGCAGACTCACTTGGGGAATATTTTGAGAGCGTGTCAAGTCCAACAAATTATACACAATCCTTTCTCAAATACAAACAAACAGAACGTAAGCCACTAATAAGAAAAGGTCAAGAGAATGAGCCTTACAACCGTCCTTTTTGTATTGCCGAATTGAGAGCTGCCTTGAGCGCATGCAACAGCTCCGCACCAGGATCTGATAGAATCATGTATGAAATGCTCAAAAACTTACACAATGACACGCAGGTTACACTACTCACACTTTTCAACACCATTTGGGATGCAGGGTACCTTCCAACCGCATGGAAGGAAGCCACTGTGGTCCCTGTTTTGAAACAAGGCAAGGACCCTTCCTCAGTGGCAAGTTACCGCCCGATAGCCCTCACAAGTTGCATTTGTAAGGTGTTTGAAAAAATGATTAACCGGCGACTCATTCATTTCCTTGAACAGAGCAAAATCCTTGATCCCTATCACTGCGGCTTCCGAGAAGGGCGCTCCACAACTGACCATCTTGTACGTGTAGAAGCAAATATCCGGGACGCATTTGTACACAAACAATTCTTCTTATCCATATTCCTCGATATGGAGAAGGCGTACGATACGACGTGGCGTTACGGAATCCTAAGAGACTTGTTAGAAATGGGTATCCATGGAAATATGCTTAACCTAATAGAAAGCTATCTGTCCAGTCGTACCTTCCGGGTAAAAGTCGGCAATGTACTTTCACGACCTTTTATGCAAGAAACGGGTGTACCCCAAGGAGGCGTGCTCAGCTGCACACTTTTCATCGTGAAGATGAACACGCTTCGCGCTTCATTACCACCGGCAATCTTTTATTCTGTCTACGTGGACGATATACAAATAGCTTTCAAATCTTGTAACCTCGCAGTCTGCGAGAGGCAGGTACAGCATGGCCTGAACAAAGTCTCAATGTGGGCAGACAATAATGGATTTAAGATCAATCCTAACAAAAGCTCTTGCGTTCTTTTTACAAGAAAGAGAGGAATGATCCCAGATCCTTCCTTAGAACTATGTGGACAACAAATACCCGTAAACAAAGAGCACAAATTTCTAGGTGTTATACTAGACTACAGACTCACTTTCGTCCCCCACATTAAACATCTTAAAGAAAAATGTCTGAAAACAATGAACCTAATGAAACTTCTATCCCATACATCGTGGGGTAGTAACAGGAAGTGCTTAATTAATCTCTATAAGAGCCTGATCCGTTCACGATTAGATTATGGTGCCGTAATCTATCACTCTGCCGCCCCGAGTGCGCTAAAGATGCTAGACCCTGTTCACCATCTAGGTACCCGTTTAGCCACAGGAGCTTTCAGAACGAGTCCCGTACAAAGTTTATATGCAGAATCGAATGAGTGGTCACTTCATATCCAGAGAACGTACATCAGCCAAACATATTTTCTGAAAGTCCACTCAAATCCTGAACATCCCTGTTTTAATACCGTTAATGACATGACATATGCTACACTCTTTCGCAATCGTCCCTCCGTAAGACAGCCTTTCTCGCTGCGTGAGAGGGAGCTTAGTGATGAAATGCATGTCCCACTCCTCGAGCTCCGCCTAATGCCTCCAGCTAAGCTGCTACCTCCTTGGGAGTGGCAGATGATACAATGCGATATATCTTTCATGCAGGTTACAAAACACGCTCCAGAGATTGAAATCCAGATGCATTTCCAGGAACTGCAATACAAACACTCCTGCACGGAGTTTTACACAGACGCATCGAAGTCACGCGAGGGGGTGTCATATGCAGCCGTCGGTCCATCCTTCTCGGAATCCGATTTACTGCATCCGGAAACTAGTATCTTCACGGCTTAGGCCTACGCAATATTGTCGACCGTGAAGCATATAAGGAAATCAAAACTCAAAAAATCAGTTATATATACGGACTCCCTTAGTGTTGTGAAGTCTTTGATGTCGTTCTGTAAGCACAAAAATCCTATAATAATTGAACTCTATTCCGTCTTATGTAAAGCATATGTATCTAACCAGCATGTGATCATATGCTGGGTGCCTGGCCACAGGGGCATCCAGGGTAACGTTCTAGCGGACCAGATGGCCACATCAATTGCATCACACACTGTTAATTCTACCGCTGCAGTCCCTGTCACAGACCTGAAACCTTTCTTAAGAAGGAAACTGCGAAACTACTGGCAACGGTTGTGGGACCTGGAAACAAATAATAAGTTGCATGTAATAAAGCCACAATTAGGTTTCTGGCCTCCTGTAACAAAATCACGCTGGACAGATGTCCTATTCTGTCGTCTAAGAATAGGACACACATTTGGCACGCACAACTTTTTACTCACTGGAAACGAGCCTCCAACCTGTGGTAGATGCGGGGAGAGGCTGACCGTCCTCCACGTCCTGCTGGAGTGTCGGGAAGCCGAATATGAAAGAAAGAAGCATTTTCCCTTAGCATACCGGCAGCACATCCCCCTTCATCCTGTTATGTTACTCGGTGCAGAACCGCTCCTTGATACCAGCACTGTCCTAGGTTTCCTGAAAGATGTTGTATTACATGTAATTAGCCAATACGTTCGTAGCGCCTCCTCTCTATAGAGGATAGCGCTGTGATAGTTGTTTCGTATAGCACATGCCTCTCGTCCCTTGGGTTCAAGGGTTTTGGGGAGGCAGTAGTGCTCTTAGAAAATTTTAGCATCTCACATATTTTGTACATTGCATCATTTTTCCCAACACATTCTAGTGCTCATAGTATTCGTCATTAGTCATCGCCATAATTTTATAGCACGTAGATTTTACGCACTTTACAGCGACAATTTTCAGGCCAGTTTGCAGCCAAGTCACATCTCCATAATACATCGTCAACATCACCACTTGTCATGGCGCTCTTTGGCCAAACCTGGCCCTTGCGCCATTAAACACCACATATCATCATCATCATCAAATCTTCTGACCTAACCAGACAGCAGAGGCTAACATCAAGAATCAAGGATACACAATTTTCCTTCTCAAGAATTTCAAGGGCTTCCGGAAAGCATTAAGGACTATTGTCATGAAACAATATTATTTTCACATACCAATACAAACACTTAAAAATCTTCATAATATACTCCTTGGGCGTGGACGCACCGTTGCCAGGGATTCTGCCAATACTGGTACTCTTCCTGATTGGCGACCGCCGCAGCATGCTTTAGAGCCTGCGTTGCGGCGGCTTCGACTTTGTGTACGGTCTTAAAATGGTGTCCTTTCAAGTCATGTTTAATTTTGCGGAACAAAAAAAAATCAGCTGGGGTCACGTCAGCACTGTACTGGGGTTGCGTTTGCGCTGTCACCTTGTGCTTGACCAAATATTTCATTGCTTTCGGCCATGTGTGGCTCGGCGGATCGTCATGGCACTGTATCGAAAGAGTGACGATTCCATTCGAGACCCTGAGAACCCTCTTTGTCAAGGGATTCAGTACTTGCGCGTAAACCGTAGCGTCGACAGTTTGTCCAATTGCTGAAAATTCCGTTGCTCAATGACATACGCTCCATTTGGAGCTCTGATCGAGGGAAAGAAAAGATAATTCCTTTAGCAACAGATACTTCCCTATGCATGCTCGGCCCTCCGTGCCGAGCGTGCATAGCTTAGACTCGCCTCCCATTTTGTCTGCCGGCACCGTCATGTAGAGCTTCTGCTCGGCAGGAACGACTGCCCTGTAACTTGTTGGACACACCCCGTATGTCAGAAAAAAATATGTATGTTCTACAACATCACGCCGCCGGCGCTCAGAGATCGTTGCTGCTGCATTTCTTTCTGTGGTAATCTTAGCATACAACTTCCTGCCGGAAACATTAGCGTTTGTGGCGGCGCTTGGCGACACTCGAGTGCATTTCAAGTATTCTTGCGCTGGATTATCTTTTCGTAATCTGTAATCAGCTAAAATCAATTTCTATAGAATACGCGTTGCCGAGATCCTTGCACCATAACGTAATAATGTATGGCTCCAGATGATGCGCTAACTTAAACTCGTTTAGTGTAAAATTTTTCCAGTGACACTTCATTAACTCACTGCAGTAACTTGAGTGACTCACAGTGACTCCCTCCGTCAGAGTTACTGCACGGACTAGACGTATAGCGCAAAAGTATATGCGCGAGGAATTTCCATGCGCGCAATCTCCAGACGCTGAATAATCGTCACGGCTATAATAATGGTTCCATTCCTGGTGGCCAGATCATTCCATATGGGGGAACTGCAGCGCTGCTAACGCGCTGCAGTTCTGCAGTTCGCGCTGCAGAAAAGACAAGTGTCTTTTCAGATTGGCTTTAACCGTGGAATATGTCAGTGTACAGTTCCATGCTCGAGATAGGCCACCCAGCGATGTCGGCGAGCAGATTAAGTGCAATAAAGCTTTGTTTCGCCAGTTTACCGCCTGCTTTTGCAACTTCGAATTCGATTGCGGAACGTTATGCGTAGCGGTGACTGGATCTGCGCTCCTAAAGTGTGACGGCTCACCGCTTCTGCACGTTAGGGTAGAAAAAACAACCTAGTTTGCATAAACGTTTTTGATGGCGCGAGATAGGCTTTCCACTGCAGTCAACACGTGTTGTCTCAGAATAAGAAATATATAGCTTTATTGGCTAGTTATAGCTAATAGACATCTCGTCATTCAAGGATGTCGGAGCGTCATCTTCAGTAATAAGCTTGCACAGCGCATTAAGAATGTCAGTCAGAGAATGCAACCCATGCATTGACCGGTCTGCCATCTTTAGTACTAAAGAAAATATTTAGTACTCAAGCGTCTTTGCCATGGTTCTTTCTCCCGGGCTCTGGTGAAAGTATGCGAAATATGAAAAGGAAATTACGTCACTGCACGATTGCGCGTCTTGACTGCAGCGCTCTCTATCATGTTTCTAAACAACGAAGCCCGCAGGCCCGTCCAAAGCCTACGAGCGTGAATGCACTATTCAGCAACGGCATATGTCTCATACCATTTGTGACCGCCTGGCCGATTTAGAGCTCTAACACCAAAGGTGGTGACGTACGCTGGACTCTATGGCTTATAGCTTTCTTTTTCGACAAGCATGTGGACTGCGCTCTTTAGAAACAGGATGGAGAGTGCTGCAAGAAAAAAAAAAAGAAAGAAATTGCGCAAGCACGCAGCGACGTAGTTTCAAAAGCGATACTTTTCTTTGGCACTTCCTCCAGCTTTGCGGTTGGTATGTATATGTTTCTCTCTGAACGCTTGTGTTACCTTGGACCTTGACAGTGAGCTTGACAGGTATATATATATATATATATATATATATATATATATATATATATATATATATATATATATATATATATATATATATAATGAAATTAAATTTGCGATGGGTGTATTGGAACATGGTTCCCCCCGCAACACGGAAGCTTGATCTTCTAAATATTAGGCAACGGACATACGCTTAAAGAGGCGTACTAAAACACTTTTACGAATTTCGGTCATGCGAGCCAGCGCTTTGAAACTCTTTGTAAGTTACTAACGTCGCACAGCAACAATTTACTTATGAGAGCGCGCTTCTTCTAGCTGAGAGAGAGAGAGAGAGATGCTAATGAGAGAAAGGCAGGGAGGTTAACCAGAGTTAAAACCTCCGGTTTGCTACCCTGCACTAGGGGAAGGGAGAGATGAAAATAGAAGTTGCGTGACGCGTTCGTCAACGTTGAAGTACGCTACGTGTCTCCCATCGCACTCTGGCGCTGCGGCGTGTGTCTACAAGTTCAAGCACGTCGTGTCTTGTGATTCAACACGTTTTAATGCTTAATAAACGTTCCGTTTTCCCTGTAAAGTGCACCATAGTAGCTGAGAGACTCGTTCGCCCCTGGGATCTGCAGCACTTCTCTTGTCGTAATGCGCGATTTTGCCTTCCTGGCTCATGAAAGATACGCGTACACCGATTCCCACAGTTCATGGGATCTGCATAATTTATATAGGGTGTGATCATTTGTAAGATTTTCGCAATATTTAAAAATCGCCTGCGACAGATAGTACAGGGCTAGCATAAATGATTCATTCGTTTTGAAAAAGCTATATTTTCAAAAGTATTATACGTACACACATGAAAGATATAGGAAAAGAAGCGTAAACTCACCAGTTTTATACACCCCCCACAAATGTTCAATATGTGCCCCTTTGGTGACACGACACACGTCCAGACGATAATCGAGCTAATTCCATACATTTTGTAGCATAGTCCTGTCAATTGTCTGCACTGCAGCACTGATTCGTTCTTCGAGCTCGACTAAGGATTGCGGTGATGGGGGTACGCAAAACAAGGTACGTAAACACAATACAAACTTGGGGAGTTTGTGCACGAATCGCTTTTCGTGCACCTGCTTAGGAGACCGTTTATAGGGACCCTGTGTATAATGTCCCTTCCGCACGCACTCAGTGCTTACTCTCTCCCTTCTCTCCTCTTTCTATTCCCCTTTCCCCCACTCCCAGTGTAGGGTAGCAAACCGGGTGCTTTTCTGGTCGACCTCCCTGCCTTTCCTGTCCTTGCTCTCTCTCTCTCTCTTTGGTGAGTTTGTGGTTCTTTTCGTATGTATTTCATGCGTGTACGTGTAATACTTTTGAGAACATAGCCTTTTCAAAACGAATGAATCATTTATGCCAGCCCTGTATAGTTACTGTCCTTGAGCAGGATTATACGAGGAGTCGGACATAGTCGAACGAGAAATCGAAACAGAAATTACTGCGATAGCAATTATATGGACACTCCAAATGCATTTTTGCCGCTGACTTCGCCGTCGCCGTGATCTTCGGTATAAAGTCCAAGGGAGATAACACCGTCGCTGCGCGCCGTTGGCTGTATATGCGAAAGCACGCGAGGGTAGCCGACGATCGCGGCTCAAATAGGCGCGCGTGGGGGAGAAAGCCGGAGAACAAACACGCCGTCTGCCGTCGTGCGAAAAGCCGTCGGAGGGCGGCAGGGAGGGAGGGGCGCGTTGGGCTACGGCAACAATTTCGCGACCGGGTGCAAGGGGAACTGACGATCGCGGCTCAATCTCGCGCGCGAATAGGAGGAAAGTGGGCAGGCAGCACGGGAGGCAGGAGGGGACGGCTTCTGCTTCGCCAGAAACGGTGTATTTTGCGTGGCGCCGTCTCCTGAACGTGACCTGCAGACGACTCATACGTTTGCGCTTACTGTGTTCTCGCCGCTCAGTTTGCGCTGAAACGACAGACGGCACGATAGGTCACTTCGCTCCATGCCGCTGCCGCGCTCGCTCACGCCAAAGTTTTGACAGCGAGTGACCGCGGTCATCGCGTGTGATGTGTTTGTGTTTGCCTGTGCGCGCTGACACCATGCTTGCTAATTCAGTTAGTTAGTGAATGTTTCTAAGTTTATACAGCCGATGAAACTGCTATCCTTAATTCGTGTTATATTTTTATAATTTACTATCGTAGTCGACGCTTTCTTTGCCTTTGGGGCGAAACTGCGGTTCTTCAACTCATCAACGAAAATTCACTAATTTGTCTCTTTATTAATTACTTTACGGCATATATTGAAATCTAGGAATTGTAGGCGGTCAGTTTGCACGATGTATCCTCTTCAAGTGAATCTCCAGGATGATACCAGTTTCGAGATATTACTTCGCAAAGTGCCTGACGACACACATGAGCGTTCCAGTTACTTTTTTGCTTCACTGCATAAAAGAGGGTTTTGTCAAAAACGGAAGTAGAAAAACTTCATTTTTACGGCGACTTCGATGGCCCATATCTCCAAACTGGTGTCATTCTGGAAATTCATTCCAAGTAAATACGCCCTGCAAATTTCCCAGCTACGATTCGTAAATTGCGATGTGTGCCTTAAAGCAAATAACTAAGATGTTAATTAGTGATTTTTTAACTAGCGAAATATGTGTTTCGATTGCTCGTGCAAGCAATATGTGCCTCTCTGAATAATCGAGCTAGAGAGCTAGAATTATGTTATCTGCACGAGGCGATATTTTAAAAAGTCCAGCTTTAAAATCATCAGCCCGTATATATATATATATATATGTTGCCAGTTTTCCTTAGAGCACGGGGCAAAAGCTATGTAGTCTTTCGGAGCATGCTATACAAGTTTTCAGATACGACTTGTGCCCTACAACCGTTATTTGAACTTTCGCACAACTAAATGTGAGATATTATTAGCTAATTGAACAAAGAAATATCTGGTTAACTCGAGATGGCTATCAGCAATATACCACCGCTCTCATTCATCTATGGTGTACCATTCAGTCAAATGTCGTCCTAGTCAGGAGAAAAATCCGGTATATAATTTGTCTAACATGATGTCCGTGTACTCTGAATGCTACTCCTTTGCAGCGCACGTAATGCTCACGGTCGCTGGCGCATGGATTGCGATCTTCGCGCCTCATTCAACCAGCATGCCGAAAGAAAATGGGGTTGCCTAGACACCTTGCAAATATATGCAGGCTTGATCTGCTCCCTTATGCATCACATAGCTTAGTCCCTTTGTCTCCTTTTTTGTATCGTTTCGCTTTTGCTTCGCATTGTATTGTTTTTCCTATGGCTCCTCGACTAAGTGTACTGCCTCTGCGGCAGCCCGCCTCTTAGCCACTCGTGGCGACAGGGCTTTAGTTGCGACAAGAAAGAAGCAGACGAGAGGCTCGCGACTCGTGCGGGCTGAGCGTTCGAATCCGCACGTGACCCGCGCCCGATCAGCTCTCGGCTCGTCGGTAGCTGAACGCTCGGAGACAAGGCTCGTCGGGACACCTGGCAAGCGAAGTCATCTCTACGATGTCCGTGGAGCCGAAGCTGTCCATCTCCAAGGAGACGAAGCAACGCGCGTACGCGGCCGAGCTGCCACTTGAAGCCGGGGCGCCCACCGACTCGCCGAGTAGCGGCTCGCAGCGATCTTCCCTGGCTGCCAAGGTGCTCTACGGCACACTCATGAGTGTCTTCATCGGCATGTGCCTCTTCATTGGACTGCACCTGCTGAGCGCCCTCACCCATGAGCCGTACCGGCGCAAGTGAGCCGCCGGCTGTACTACCGCTGGCCATCGATCGCCAGCTAGTCCCGTGGTCGCCGATTGGGAGGCGGTCGTCTTCTGGCGTGCGTTTCACAACGGGTTGCTGCATCCCCACTGACTGCCTCAACCTCACTCCGGAGCATTTGACTCGTCGATCGCTGGACTGGTCGTGGCAAGAAAAAAGCAGCAGCTTGGCGAGTGTTTCCTTTCCGATTTTTTTTTCTTTTCCTTTTTTTGTTGTTTCCTTGCTTGTTTGTCTTTGGTTGCTTTAGGTAAAGTGGATCTCCAGACTTTCGTTTTTTTCTTCTTTTTTTCTTTTGTCGCAAGATAGCTAACGAACTCTTATCGTCAAGATAGCTGCTCGCACTTGGACTGCAACATGCTAAAAGAAGTTTTCTGCGCGTTTGTCTTGTGCATGGTGATCAGTGCCGGCATGTTTATTGCCATTATGACTTTTGCAGCAGTTTTCACGCACTCGCAGCAGACGGAAGAAACTCAATAAAAGCCTGTGAATCTTGCTTTGTGGCGTACGTGCAGTAACGTCGTGGCATTGCCGGCAAAGGAAAGTGGCTCGGACAGGCGCGAATATTGTTAGCACTGCTACAGCATTCTGGTTATTGAAGCGGTCAGAATCACAAATGCATTATAACGTCTGCATCAATGGTGCATCGTGCTAGTTGTCGCAGCAGGTTCCATTCCTTGCAAACAAAACAACCCAATTTCGGATTTCCCAGTTAGCGTCAGGTAAACGTTTGCTGAGGCAGACGTGTGCAGGAACGAATAACCGTAAGACTTTGAAATCTCCGCTGGCGCAGTTCGGGCTTTGAAGCAAACCTTTTATGCCAAACAACTTAAGAAATCTTGCTATACGATTCCATGTCCCCGTGAACACCAAAATAAGTTAACAAGGAATATATGGGTTGCTTTTGTAAGGAATGCTTCGAGAAAAAAATGGACTCGCTTTGACGTCCCAGTCTACCCGTGTACCGTGCTCCCAAAAAAATATTGTAGTGGAAACATAGCGCGCGTCTCTATTCGGCCTAGGCAACATTAAGCATGGCACGTTCTATTGAAGTCTGCGGTTTTCTATTGAAGGAATTTTGCGTTTGCAACAAAACAGGACGAAACAGACGGAAGCGCAGGCCTGCCATCCATTTCTTGCTAGCGCAAGCTAGCTTGCCAGCGGTAGCTTACAAGAAACACGCTTTTGTCGTCACTTTTTTTTTTTTGTCCTCATTCCTTCGTTGCCACGCCGTCGCCATGGTTCCGTCGCCGTGACTGCGTCGTCGTAATGCAGTCGTCGTCAATCCATCGTAGTCTTTACGCTGTCATCGTCCGGGCGTCGCCATTACGTCATTGTCACGCCGTCGCCGTCATTCTTTCGTTTGTCGTCATTCCGTCGCTTTCATTTCATCGCCGTCATTTCTTCTTTGCCATGCTGTCGTGACCGTTCTGTCGTAGTCGTCGCCACTCTGGCGTTGTAATTCCTTCGTCGTCACTTCATCATAGTTGTGCCTTCGTCACCCTGTCGTCGTCATGTCTTAGTCATTATGCTGTCGTGGCCATTCCGTCTTCGTCATTTAGTCGTTGTTACACTATCGTCGTCATTATTTCGTGAGGCCGTGATCATTAAGCAGTCGTCATCATTGTATTGTTATCATGCCGTCGTCACGCAGTCGTAATCATACCTTCGTCGTTCTGTCGTCGTCGATCCGGCGTCGCCATGCTGTCGCTTACGGCGTCGTCCTATTGACGTTGACATGCCGTCGTGCTCGTTTCATTGTCGTTCCGTCCCCCTCCTTTGATCATCATCACCACCACCATCATCATCTACATCATCATCATCATCCTGCCATTGTTGTGATACCATCGTCTTCACGCCATCCTAGGCATACCTTCGTGGTCATACCGTCGTCTTTATTCCATCGTCGTCATTATATTGTCGTCATTCCTCCGTTTTCATGCATGGTACCGGCATGTAGAAGCGCCTCAAGTTTACGCTGGGTGAGGCGTTTCCCGTGAAAATTATGTTCAATTTGGTCGCGTCTTTCGTACTTGCAAATTGTCGCTAAAGAAGAGCCGCGTTCCTCGCAAATACCATCAAAAGCTTTGCCTGAACCGATTGCCACAGCGCATGGGATCCGCATATCTTTTTTTTTATTAACTCTGTTCGCTTGAGGTCTTTTCTTAAAAGTAGGCGTATAACTAGCGTCAAGTAAAAGGAAATACCGATGACCTGTGCCGGAAGTGCCAGTACGATAAATAATGAAAGCCCGATGTGCCAGCACCGGCCTCTTTGTCGGTTTGCCATATGGCTGCGCCACGCTCGGTGACCAGATATTTTTTGTTGTAGGGCTAGTTGAAACATAGCTATTAGAAGAGGGGCGCAAATTAACACATGCACAAACGAAGAAGAGAGGACGAGTGCATCGACCAGATTAGCCGCACGCACATTTTAGTCATATTTCAAGTAGCGACAACATAACAAGTCATTTCTCGCAGGTCATTTACATCTCTATATGCGAAGGATGATACGCCCCCCCTCCCCTCTTCAAAAAAAAAAAAAAAAATTGAGCTTTTCGTAGTTGTATTGCTGCGTTCTCCCACTGGGAGGGTGTAGGTGGGCATTTCACAAATCAGTCGCCAAGGCACCATAGAATAGCTTAGGGGTGTGTGGCGACAGTTATCTCAACTATTGCCACTCTTCTTTTTCAAAGTTTAAATGCACTCATTATCTGTGTCTGCCCGTGGTACAATGCTGAGAGACAAGTCATGTGCAGAGTACTGGACCAGTTGGACAATCGTCCACTTTCAGAACTGAAAGCTTTAGGTCGATGCTCCCAAAGAACATCCGCGTTGAAGGCCTTACTCGCGCTATTAAGGTTCTTGCGGTCCACGGGGCTTCACGACAGACTCTAAGAATGCCGCCCCCTACCGCTCTGTAGTGTACGCGCTTTGTTCGTGCTTGTCTCCCTTTCTTTCTATCTCCCCCTTCCACTCTGTTTCTCTTTTTATCCCCCTTAACCCTTCCCCCTGCGCAGGGTAGCCAACCGGAACCACCTCTGGTTAACCTCCCTGCCTTTCTCTGCATTATTTTCTCTCTCCCTCTCTCTTTCAAAGTCGTTGCGTCTGTTCCTAAAACACAGCGAATTTCTTTGACATCGTGATTCCTCCTTATAAAAACGACCACAGAAACAGCGTTTATGGAGGCGGCACTCGGCCATACGCACTTTTTGAGTGGTGTGGGCGGTTCCAGAAAGAGAGAAGGGTGTCAAAGACAATTCTCACTTCCGTCGCCAGTGGTACTTACGAGATGTCCGAAATGTTCGACAAGAAAAATAAATAAAAAAATAACGAGAGTCGCTGCTACACCATTTAAAAGGTTTCAGAAACTGCTGGCGGGGGTTGGAGCTCTTGTGCATGTATTCCGAGAGTGTAATTAGGCATGACACGCGTTGCCGCGAAGTTTGTTCCCCGCCTCCTCAGCGGACAAAAGAAGTCAAAACAATGAACGCTTGCTTGATTTTGTGCCAGGATTTAAAACCTTCGACTTTGTTGTAGCGCAAGTTGAACGAAAGGGACGCGGAAAGTCAAACTTGACACGTGCCTTATGCGTCCCTGTCGTTCAGCTTACCACCGAGCCCATGTAGCTACCCTCATAAGACAAAAAATCACGTGGAAAGTGACCCGTACCTCTCCAGGATCGTCACGAGTGACGAAAGCGGGTGCTACGAGTACTTCCCCGAAACAAAGCAACTTTCGCGCCAGTTGAAGGCGTCTTCTTCCCCAACACCCCCCCCCCCCCCCCAAAAAAAAAAAAAAAAAACGCAGACGTGTGAAGACGACAATCATTCTTTCTTTCTTTTTTCGGCGTTTGTGATATTTGGCAGTGGTTCCTCCTAGACAGACTGTCATACAGCAAGTTTACCTAAAGCTATGAGATGATTAAGAAAGAATGTGCGAGGGCAACGCGATAAATTGTGGAATGCGGGTGATTGATTTCTCCATCATGACAACGCCGCAGCTCGCACTGCTTTGGCTACGACGTGATTATCTGGCCCCTCGTGGATCCGCTGGCGTTCACCGTAATACACCCTGTAATATATTTCTTTATTTTAAAGAAGAACGTTTAGTAATAAAAGAAGATGTACCCCTGTGCGCGAGGTGAAGCCAACTTCGCAAGGGCCAGTGAACAGCATTAAACTTGAGGAGCTCCAGAGTTGCTTCGAACAGGGGTAGAAGGGCTGGACAAGTGTATTGGCTTCGATTTACATTGTTTTGTAGGAAACTGTAAGTGATTTTTTTCCTAAATAAAAATAAGATGTTTCTTTAAATACACTCCGTTGTCTTTTTTGGGGCGAGGGGGTTCTCTTTTGTAGGTAAATTATCTCTCGCTGTTATAACGCGCTATTTTGTTACGTCGCGAAAGAATTGGCCGTAATCAGAACTTCCAGCTTGCAATTCTGTAATGGTAAGTAGTGATCCAGGCCCTCTACATAGCGCAGAAAGCAGGGTAGCCACCTGCCATGGTGGGACATCTACCAAGCACTTTCGGCGAATCTGCATGTGCAGTTTTATTCGCAAGGGCTCCGCAGCAAACCCGTTCGCACTTTCCTGCGCTTCAGCAGCACCTCGTTGAAAACAAAGACCTCTGCGCTCTCACTGCGATATCACGTAAAAACGCCAGTCCACACAATGAAAGCTATACTTACGGAAAATGACTACCGGTGCCATCCACATTGCCCGTTTCAAAGTATGGGTTGTCGGCTCTCCTGGCATAACATCCCAGCTGAAAACTCAAAGACGTCAGGTTTCCTAAGGAGTGTTGGTTTCAGTCCTTCCTAACCATTCGTTGTCTCGAAAGCGTCAAAATTAAATTAATAGCTAATTAAAAGTAATGGCTGTTTTACGTGCCAAAACAACGACGTGATTAGGAGGCAAGCGGTAGTGAGGTACTCCGCATTAATTTTGAACGCCTGGGGTTATTTAACGTGTACCTATATACGAGTGCACGGGCATTCTTGCATTTCGACCCTAAATCACTGTGGAGATCGGTATCTTCTTTACTTGATTGGTTATACTTTAAATAATTGCGTTCTCCGAGTACATTGGAATGTCCATGAAGCCAGTGGTTATAAGGTGTTTGAAAGAAGGGAGGGAAAGGGGGTTGTTCTGTTAATAATATATTAAGTTAAGGAAGTATATGCAAAAAATTAAACATTTAAAATAACATTTAGAGAGGTAATTATAAATTTATAAATTACAAATATAAGATTACATCCAGGTCAATCGCCTGATGCTTGGGGCATCCTGAATTCTGCGTGTGCCCCATGTTTGAGGCTCATCACCACCATTGTCACGCATGCCTCGTTTGTGCCGCAGACTGTCTTTTCCCGACAAGGAGACGATAATGACAACCACCAATATAGCTGGCATCTCCTTTAGAGCAACTTCTATGTTGTTGTTTTTCCTCTGCACAAGTGGCATATACCCACCATGGAGGATCGGACAAGAATTCGGTGGTTTACTCCTACGTGATGCACACAACTTCAACCTCGTCCGCTACATTATTGCCTGTTGTGGCGTCCGAAATACATGCACTGACGTCACTGCTCTCAGAGTCTGTCTTCAGTGCGACACTTTGCACAAATTACGACAGCGGAGTGGTTATGGCGCGTGCGGCACAGAAGTACACACAGTGGCGTGAGTTCGAAATCAAGTAGTAATGATTGGCAATTTTTACCAATCATCCCGCCTTTTACCCTCGTTTGTATGCAACACTTCATGCGTTGCAACACCTTAGGCTCTCTAGCTCTATTAAAAAATAATTGAACATCATGCACGTTGCATCTTCCTTCATTCTTTAGGCAGTTCACTTGTCTCGCGTCCTAGCCTCACAAATTTCCTTAACGCAGTTAGGTGTTTTCCATTCCGCATTAATTGAGCAATTCTCTGCGGATAAATAAACCACAACGTTTTCGAGTACCGCTAAATATAGATGATTATTACTAACAGCCACTTTACACAATTATTCTTCTTAATTTTTTGCATTCTAAGCGGGTTTTCTTCTTTTTTTTTTTTACTGTTCAGAAAGCAAGCAGGTGGAAATTAGATACTAAATAAGAGTAAATATCCCTTACAGAGCGTTTGCGACGAAATAGTAAGCTTAGGGAACGTTAAGCATTCATAGGGTCGTTACAAGCCAAAAGGACAAGATTTAGTCAAAACCGTGTTCTGTCCATCATTCCCATGCAAATTGAACATCCCCACTTACGCCTCCATAAGAGACTCGATACCAGGCGTTGCACTCAACGGCGCACTTTAGCCTGTATATTTACGGACGAGTGCGCAACCTCGAAAACGGCACTGTAAATATGAGCGAGCACAATTTGACTGAGAGTTTCACATTTCATTAGCTTTTGCCATTCAACTACGCTTCCCCCTCAAATTCACTTACTTCTTTTCTTTTTCCTCAACAGTTGGCGCTTATTGGACACAGATCTCAGTGATCCTGCGGAGAATTTCTCAGTGTATTTAGAGCAGTACGGCTACTGTTCACCATACGTAATAATTAAAAAAAGAAGAGAAAAAGGAATGAGGGGGGGCACGTGTTGAGGGGGAAGAAGGGGGGTTCTGCACATCTGACGCTAAGCAGTTTACAACAATCCTCAGCGAGTCGCAAAGCAAGCAGTAGCACTCGGCGATGGAAGGTTTTCCTGCACCAACAGTGGAACATCCTGAGAATGATTATGTTCCTGTTTATTTTTTTTTTCCTCTTTAGTAAATGAAGCGGTATTGCAAGCTGGTCTTCGATAAGGGAACTATGGTGAGCAAGAGAGAAGTTTTCATGATTCAAAGCTGCGTATATGGCCCAAAACTGTCGCGTCCTGTGTCGTGTCAAGTGTCAAGAGCTGAATTATTCGTACAGGCGAACATTACTATCACGAGGAATCGAAACACATATTCAATTAACAAAATTTCACTAATTAACTTTCTAATTATTTACTTTACGGCACATATTGCAATTTACGAATGTTTGCTTGTGAGTTTCCAAGCCGTATCCACTTGAGATGACTCTCCAGGATGTCAAGTTTAGAAATATTTCCCAAAGTGTGGTAAGAAATACATGGGTGTCCCAGTTACTTTTGTGCTTTAATGCACAAAAGAGCATTTTGCTAAATATCATGAGCCATTCCACTCTGTGAAGGTGTTTGACCAGCGAAGATGTTTAGCACACAACCCGGAGGTCACACATAATTTTGAACAAAGGTACGAACTTATTTATTGTCTTGATGGGTGGTCATTATTTCACTCGCAACTGCAATCACATTATTTGATAATGTCAAATCGATGCACGTGCGCCGCTGGGTGGTTGATTGGGCCGGGTCCGTGTGTCATCGCAAGGGAAATGTCTCTAACACGGAACGCGTAAACCGCTTCCTTTTCGGTACCGACACATTCACGTGGAAATCGCCGACAACAACAACAGGGATTGTGTTCATCGCAGCTAATTCACGCAAAAGGGAGTAGCCATGAACCTTACGGCACTATGAGTCATTGCATTTTTTGCTTGCTTACAGGGTATGAATGCTTACGGGGTATGAGTCATTGATGGTGATAGTTTTCCTTCACTGAGAACAAAATGCATGAACTCTAGCCATATACAGATTCGCTGTAAAATGTAAGTGGAGCACTGCATTTTTTACGGCGAGCTTGATGGCGCATATCTCCAAGCTGGTGTCATCATGAAAATTCGTTCCAAGTGGACGCGCCTTGCAAACTCACCGCCTACAATTCGTAAATTGCCATATGTGCCGTAAAATAATTAAAAATATAACTAATGGTGTTTTTTAATTCGTCGAATATATGTTTCGACTTCTCCGGCAAGTAACGTCCGCCTCTCCGAATAATCCAAGTCAAGGACTGGAATAAGGTTATCTGCAACAGCCGACTTAAAAAAATATATCAGGAAACTTAAAGGTGATCACCCCGTATATGATACAAGCACGCGACTAGGCATGACTAAAATACGCGTTTTTTCCTTTCCGATTTTAACTCTTGTCGAAGCCAGGGTGCGGATAGTCCCTATACCTCCTTGGGACACTCGGTCCCATGCCGATACGCGGCGGCAGCGCCGCTTCCACCACTAGCGATTGCAGGATGGGCGACTGGAAATAATTCACAAACAAAACTTTGCCTCCATGACGTCACTGATGAGGTTAGAAGATAGAGGGAGAGGGCGCGCCGCCGGGATTGAGGAGGCTTGCCGCGAAGCCCTCCTTTCCCATTTCGCATGCAAGCGGGCTGGGTTCGTGCTCTCTTGCAAGTTTGCTGGCCGCGGGGCGACATTGGCCAAATCGCGGAGCAGAACCCGCTGTATTGTGCAGGGCTTACGAAGCGCTTTTCTTTTCAGCCGCGTTTACCTTGGACGCTTCTATTCATTTTCGAAAGCACTGGGACAACGCTCGTACACACCAGGGCTAAGCAATTACAATGAAGCGTGCCTCATAATCAAAAAGTGGTTTTGGCACGTAAAGCCCCATAATTTAATTTAATTACAATGAAAAATATTTATATGGCAAACCGTCGTTAACTACGAATATTCGCAGGTAATAAATTACATTTCCTCATATCGTGAAAGTAGTCGCTTTGAAATTCTTAACTTGCGGTTAAGTTTATGGCTACAGTTCAACTAGTCCACAGATATATATTGGTAGGTAGCGTAAACAAAATAACGTCCTGACACCATCAATCGTAAATTTTTTTCGTGTCCTGTGAAGTGGACCAACTAAAGCTGGCCGATTGTTCAGTCAGCCAAGACTCAACACACGTAAAAGTTGAACGTTCTTTTTTTTATTCGCACATTCCGTGCTGGAAAAAAAAGACTGACCTCCATGCAGTGCGAAAGTGTCAATCTGCAGAAGCAATTTTCATTCACAACGTAACTAGCGAACATAGATTCCAGAAGATTCAAACCAATGCAAAAATTAAACCATCACGGGCTGGTCACACGGAACTTGACTATCACGTATTTTATGAAGGCGACACATTTCGTGGCTTACAGAAAGAAGGTAGAGTGCAATACATCTATTTCATTCACATTATGAGAAGTAAGGACCCACAGAATTTTAAACTGGCTACGTGCATCTGCGAAAAATGGAAGTAGCCTATAATTACTCTCATTATTTGAACTACATGCCGAATGAGGGGACCATAATTCTATAGCGCTTACAAGCGCATGTAATCTGCCCGTCGTCATACTTTGCGTCATATTCATATATACAGAAAAGCACGCGAGTATTCGGACAATATTTTGACACAACAGCAACACAAGGAACCAACCATTCATAAAAAAGCAACTTAATGGCACCCTTCATCGCAGGGGGGATTACCACTTCGTACTTAAATAGCATTAAATAGCTCACACTTGTATTAATGGTATTATTAAATACATTTTGCCGGTAAAACAAGAAAATATTGCGCCTCGTCTATAGTAGAGGTGCTCAAAAACTTGCAAACACCGAAGATGAGCCTAAAGCAAGGTAACTGACTGTTAAAAAACACGCACTCAAGCCCTTCAGTACAAGTATTTCACCGGCGGTATATGGGCTGCCGTCATGACGAATGGGTTGAGCGACACTGCTCCTATGTCAGTCCACTCAGGCTTGCACAGAACTGGTTTACTCATGCAAAATGAATGCCTGCTCAGAAAACAATGTACTTGTGCTTACCTGCTGTCATTAGGAAACCTGAAAAACTTCGCAGAACTGGAATTCCCGGTGTTAGAACATCGCAGAGCCGCGCAACGCGTGATGCTCCGATTTAGCTATCTTCGTCTAATGCTTCGTTGAGCTGGTTTCTTGCGTCTTCCGTTCGTTGGACGCATGATCAAGCTTCTTTGTCTTATCTTTCCAATCTTCATACTTGGGACGACAACCGAAGCAGATCACCGAGCGCGATTTCACTTTTGATATTGCTAAGCGAGTGGCAAGGGGGAGCGGAGGTAAGCTCGACGGACGCACGAAGACAACCACTTCCCGCGCTCCGCCCGATTTAAAATTCACAAAAAGAGAAATAAAAAAAAAAGTAAGTTGGGATGTCCGGCAACCCCTTGGAGCGCGCATGTTCCTTGAAACCGATACCAGCACTCACCTTCCGGGGTTGTCTACGCCCTTGGCCGCTATCTTGTTCACGTTCGAAAAGCCGACGTTCGATTTCGCCTCACGCGATTGGACTAGAGTGGCCTAGGCAGCGATATCGGCGCAGCCTGGACAATCGCGCGACGCGAAATCGAACGTCGGCTTTTCGAACGTGTACAAGATAGCGGCCCTTGTTGCGACGGGGCACACACATTTATAGTATTGTACGTTTTTAACACAGTAATAAAGATTGGCGTTTGTGCAATGCCGAGAGTATTAATCGAGCTGCCGTAGTGAGTTAGTGGGTTTGGCATTCTGCCGGGGAGCACGGAGCTCACGCGTTATATTTTCAGCCGCGGCGGCCGCATTTTCATGACATGGAATGCAAATGCGCTCGTGTGCCGTGCCTTGGGAGGAAGTTAGGGAACACTGGGCGGTAAAAACCAATCCTTAACCCCCCTACCCACCTACGGCGTCACTATAGTAGCCCATGCTTTCATATGAGCGTTAATTAAAGCCCCTTTTATCATGTGCATCACAAGTGTCTAGCATGCGGCACAGCGCTTGTGCGACTCAGATCAAATTAAGGATTCAGTGTTCGAGAGAGAGATGGCGAGGGAAGACAGGGAGGTTATCTAAGGTCGCGCCCGGTTCAAGAGCAACACGCGGCCTATAAGCGACGACGTAATAGAGGGCTTCGGATTAATTGCGACCAACGGGGTTCCCTTGATGTGCACCAAAGTACACGAGCGTTTTTGCATGCCGCCCCGGTCGAAACTCGGCCGGGAACCGAACCCGCCACCTCGTGTTCAGTAACAGAACACCGTATCCACTGAGGCACCGCTGCGGCTGTGCGACTGTTTCCGAGGCCTAAGGTAGAATTTGCGGTAAGCTGAAGAACCGATTACGGGAGTGCTTATTGACACTTACCGGCATGTGTCACGATGCCCATCTTGGATGCAACATAGACCTCACTCGAACTTCCATCGTTCATGAAGTACGGACGTCTTCTAGCTCGCATATCACTTGTAACATTCTTCGCCAGAAAAGATTTAGGAAATTTCCTGTTGAGTGTATATGGCTAGCAAAGAGAGAGAAAGAGAGAGCAGTGCACTATGAAAACTAATCTCCAAACAAAAAAAAACAAAAACAATTATTTCTACTGCAGAAAGTTTTTTTCAATGGAAAAAACAAACCTTTATTTTAAATAAAATTTATTCTCTATATGGGGCTTAAAGACAAAGTTCTGATTCTCACAGAACCGGTCTATATATAGTAAAATGGAAATTTGTCATCAATGCTCTGAGCTAATTGAGATTTGTTCTTCTCTTTACAATTTTGAATTAACATTTGTGAGCAGCTTCATCAGCCACGTAATTACGGGCAGAGAAATATCGTACACGTGAGCCAGTTGGTCTTAATTTCGGGAAAAAGTACGGCCGCTGTCCACGCGAGCCATGCCTCTCTGAGCATGGCTATAAATACCGGCATAGTAGATACTTGGATGTGTCGCATAGTGACGGGTGTACCTTCGCCGGCTGCGTCGTCGTATGTCATATGTTCTATGCAGCGCGCTTATTTGTACTTGTATGATTTGTTAAAGTCGCATCCAACCATTTGATTCTTACGTATTCCATGAAAGCTGCAGTGATGTTACTGTAAAAGTTACTCCCATGAGGGAGTAATACCCGTGTCGCACTGGAGCACACGAACGCCTTCAGGATAAAGGAGCGCAAGACTTCCTAAGGGAGTGCAACCTCAAGGAAGTCATGGTCGTGACACATGGCCAATAACGAGTTATTAAATGAAGCCGGCAGAGGCGCGTTCAGCGGTGTTTGGTTTTTGTACAAGTACAAAAATGTTACTTCTCATAATACTCGTAGATATTATAATTAACGCTCCTTCCATAAAACATACATATTTCAATATATTTGACACCAAAAACATACTTGTTCAAAATAAGAGTGCGCTCGCTAAACATAGCAGTACTGACAGCGACGCTAACCACCCTGTAGTTATCGATGTGTTTCTTTCCGGCCTGGTGAGTAGACTGTGCGTTCTGTGACCCTAACTGCTGCAAACTATACCAAAACGCAACGTTTCGTGCATGGTTACCTCGTGAGCTATCCTTTTATTTTGTGTACTGTGCCGTTGTCAGTCCTGAGTTACCATACCGATCACTGCATGACTAGCATGACAAAAGGTACGTGTACATGAACCCGACGCTAGAATGAATGAATGAAACCACGTTTATTCCACATTAAAATGCGCCGAAGACGCTGCGGTGGAAAGGGAGGGGTATTATTGCACAAGGGGAAGGGTGAGGCTGCCTCCGTTTTATTAACGAACGTCCTGGAGGCAGCTAAGTGGAGGCCGCATGATGCTTGTGGCTGTTGCGGAGCCGATCGCCGACGGGTGGTGCCGCCGGGACCTGGAGGAACAACAGCAGTGCTCGCTAGAGCTCGATGGCATAGTCCGGAGACGTGGTATCCGGGCAAGCCAAAGTCCGGAGAGAAGAAGGCCAGGGTCCCCGCTGTATGGTGGCCAAGGCACGAAGCCTCGGTGGAATGTAGAGGGGCCACTCCCAACACAGTTGGTTGAGATCAGCACGATATGTGCACATGGAACAGAAACCACTTACGGCTGGTGGTGTGCCAACCCTGTCGAGTAAGGAGGGTGCCTGTCTGAATTCTCAGAAGCAAGACTGACTCTCGTCGTGTTAATACCTTCGGGGGAAGTGACAGTATAGATAGTGGATTACCCACTGCTGTGAGGTAGCTGTGAGGTAACTGTGTCCAGTTAAAGATCGGGTTGATCGAGCCCGACGTAACCGTGTTTACATAACTCGCTTCTGGCGAGTCTCGACAACCAGCGCACGCAGCGTCGAGCCGAGACATCAGCGGGTTCGAACTGTGCTTCCGGTTCCCGCTGCCGTCTTCATAGGTCTTAACGCTACGATGAGGTTGCAATGCACAGCCTGCACAGTGCTTGTCTTGGCCTTGCCCTGATACTATCCCTGCTGCCGGCGCCTAAATCGCGGCGTCACAGTGGTCCCACGCAAGTCTCGGCGCTGGTGAGCCCAGCCCGTCCGCGTTTACATGCAGACTGCAAACGGGTCGGTCTGGTTGACCTACCCCATGCAGTCTGGCTACCTGAGCCCCACTCGGTGCTTGTTCAGCCCATCCGGCAAGCGTTTACATGAACTCGACAGGCATATTCCAGCCTGACTAGCCGACTCGAGCCATTTCAGTGGGGTTTACGTAAACGCCCTGGAAGACGAGAAAAACGACGCCACGTGGCCTAGGTCGAGAGTTCTAAATTGTTCTTAAACACACACAACATTAAATAATCATTAAACTATCAACTTCACCGCAGCAAGTAAGGGCACGAGAGTGCTGCCTTCAGCCGCCGAGGGAGATCGCCGACCTCCCTTGACCAAAAGCTCCGCAAAACTCCATTTGCGGAAGAGCGACCCTGTGACACCGAGTGTATCTCGCTCGAGATTAAGACGATGGAGTCAAAAGGAGTTTGCGGCTGCCCGTGTGACAGGGGTAGTAGCTATGTACAAAGAAATTGTGGATTGAAGAAAACGCCCAACAGAAAATGTTAGTTAAACTTTAAAAGAATTATGTTCTATTACTTGCAAAAAAATTACAGTGTAGTTTCATAGATTGGTTCGGTACGTCGCTTTCGACCATATTAGTTACCTTTTCTCTACTACCGGTCCTCCTGTGCCAAGCTCTTTCCCTTGATATATCTTACCCTGCCCTTTCTAGTCGACATTCAGCTGTCAGCCTCCATCCTCGACGGCAAAAGTGGCCGTAAGAATTTTCTTTGCTCCAGCTTTCGCAGCTCTTTTCGCAACCACTACAGACAAGTGCCAATTATTCTACCACCGTGAGGCACCTTCTTTGCGCCATTGTGAGCAAATTACGCTTTATATTACGGACGGCAATATGGCCTTGAGCGCATGCGCTGCAAAAAATGTTGAGTGCGTTCTCTTCAACGAGCCGTTCCTACTGTCTGTGGTACAGATGCGTATACTCGCCTATGCTTGGAAACCTGTTCATCTTGCACAGATTTTTTTGTAAGTGCCGTAGGTGCATCTGGAGTTTACCTTTCTTGACCATAAAAATTCGCTATAGGTGATCCATTCCAAGAAAACAAACTTAGTACATTTCATGAATTGAATTATGGGGTTTAACGTGCCAAAACCACTTTCTGATTAATGAGGCACGCCGTAGTGGAGGACTCCGGAAATTTCGACTACCTCGGGTTATTTAACGTGCACCTAAATCTAAGTACACGGGTGTTCTCGCAATGTTCCCGCCGCCGCGGCCGGGATTCGATCCCGCGACCTCGTGCTCAGCAGCCCAACACCATAGCCACTGAGCAACCACGGCGGGTTAGTACATTTCATGGCACTAGCTCCCGTTGCACTATCGATTGAGTGCCGGGTTGCTGGGAGTGAAAGGGCCGTGAAAAGATGTATCGCCGACACTTGTCGCCAAAGGACACGTTGGTGCCCTGATGTTCTTGCGTCTGATATCGTGTAAATTTACAACACTTAAATAGACATTGTTAGTAAAAATCCTGGCTCTTTTTTTTTTTTTACGGTTCGTCTTGGCTAAGAAATTTGCTAGCATTTTAATCATGGAAGTATGGCCGATGTAACGTTCTAGACGGACTTGTTAGAACTCTTTGAACTGCTTCAACCACGTATGAACACACACGTTCGCCTTGCCCCAAGAAGCAAACGATCTTAATGGTGTTTCGAACATGGTAAGGACATCAAAAAGAAGGAAAAAAATAGGAAAACATGAGAATGCCGATCTGAAAGAAACTCACACTGTTTTTTAATAATGTTCCTTGACTCCTGCTAATGGGGACCAACAGGAACCAGCTAGTCGCAGCTATGAACATTTCCCTGAGTTATTTTGGCTGCTTGACACTTTTGCTTAGTATTAGTCACTATTTTGACGTCTGTGAGAGAAAAGGACTTGTGCCGCTTGTATATCCTGTGCGTTTCTTTTATTCTGCTAAGACATTTTCAGCAATATCTTGCTCTTAGCTTTCTGAGCACTATGGGCTTCAAGACGAAAGTTAGACCGCCACACATATGACAGATCTGCATTCAGTAGATGTTTCTGATGGATACTGCTGATTGCTTCGCATTTCTTCCACACTCTTCACATTTTTTTTCCTTATATCTGATGGACCATGGGTCAAATACTCGGAGACCACAAATTTGTAGGCAATGTCTTTACTGTGGCAGCCATTCGCTTAGCTGTAAATTCTTCCTTTACTTTTACTTTTTGGTGTTGTTGCTTATTTGTGACAGACAGCAAGAAAGTGCTCTTCAGCAAGGAGCTCGCTTATATAGCAGTTTCATTAACATCCAGATCGGGGAATAGTTAGGTCAACCGAAGTGTGCTGGGCCACCTGCTGCACCTATATGCCCTTCGCTTAAGAAAGAAAACGGGCAAAACAAAAAAGGAGGGGGAGAGGGCCTAATATGGTCAGGGACGTTCTCTAAATGGTCGTCAATCACATAAAGAGAAGCGCACACTCTTATCCTGCAGCATTACAGTGGCTGCTGGCTCTAGGTCCCCCAATTCCTTCTCGTTACTGCCAACTCAGGCAGCACATTCCCTTATCGCGTTCCATCTGTGCAGCGTACCGCTTTCGCTATACGTCACCAGTGCTTCGCTGGGTTCCGAATGGCCAGCAATTCTTGCACCATTCGTTCGTACAAGAGCATTTTTTTTCATTTTTTGCTCTTGGTGGGCCCTTAACTGCTCGCTCGAGTATGAACCACCTTCCTTAGTTACCTCTCGATTCTGCTTACCTCTAAAACTTTTATCCTGACCTTTGTTTTGTTATTTATTTTTTACTTTCTTGTCTTCGTGTTTCTGTACTCTTGATGTTTCTCTACCTCAGCCTTAAACTGAGGCTGTGACATAAGCCCCACTAATGCAGGCAACCGCCAGTGTCCTAATGTGGTGCCCCTACCCCCGTCACACGCAGATATGGACAAAAAATAAGCCATTCTGACCGTATAACACGGTTTCTAATAGGTAATAGGTAAAGTGAGAAAAATTCACACAATAACTTGACGCTACGCGCTACAACTTTCAAAGTCTTGCCCAATTCACAAGCCCTTAAGAGCATGAGCAGAGCTTTTAAGGGCTTGAGTGCCGAAACCCGTCTGGACCAGTATCCTAGAAAATTTTCCTCCGTGAAGGGGCGATCGTACAGTTGTTCGAGCGTGGTCGCAGCACTTTTCTTGCCACATTGTAGCGGGGATTGAAGACTATCTCTATCGCTGTGGTGTCTTCAATCCTTGAGCTTGTCATTGTGCAATAGCCCTCACTCTGGTGACGTAGCCAAAAGTCGGTAACAGTGCTTCCTTCATTTTCTCGTTTCCTGATAACTGTTTGCCGCGACCGAACGTGTCGTCTGGTCTTAGGTTGGGAAACGTTGTCCTATGTAGCAAGCTCTTTTTTTTTTTTTGCTTCAGTATGTCACGGGTTTGAGAATCCCAGTCACATTGATGAGCTACGGTAAGTTCCAGAGGTGTGCTTATTCCTCCTTAAGCTCTCCAGTTATTATTAAGCTTAAAGCTTACTAAGCCTGAACTATTATTAGGCGCTCTCTCCTTCCTCTCTACAAAGATGCATCGCTTTTACCGGCGTGTTTGATTGCAAACGAAATGAGTGCAAGTGCTGTACCATTTAATATTTTTGTCGTACCCTTCATGTAAACACTTAGTGCGCCGAATTGCCTAAATTTTTCTAGATTACATGATGCGACAGAAAAGTCGTGTCCAAAAATCATATATGAATCGCGGATACTGAGGAAGATGGCGAAAGGTAATTCTTCCCGCAGAGAGGCAACTAAATCTGTGCGCCGATAGCGACATCAATTACGGCAGGAGCACCAGCGTGCCAGCAGTGCACCCGGACGGCACAATCCGGAGGCTCCACCAGCGCCTCGCACCTTGCCTGGACAGTCGTTGCCACAACCAGCAAATACATCGAATCATCAAGCGACGACTGCCGCCGTTTGAAAGCCGACTAGTGTTTTCAGAGGCTGGCTGGCCCCCTGCAACATGATGTTAAGGTTACGTGGCCTTCGTTGCCGTCAATAGGTTCTCGCAAGGGTTATACGTATGAATATTCTACGGTGCCTCCTGCTGACAACCAGCTTGATGGAGCTAAACTTCAGAGCATGCTTCAATAGGCGATGGATACGATGCGTAGTGTGCTTTGTAGCCTACGCACACCATTAGCCTCCCCCTTCCCCGATTGGCTGCGTTACACGATTATAGATACCCTGGAACAGGTTCTCACGGCTCTACACTGGTAGTTCATCATGGCGCTTTTAGTAGAAACTGATTCCTTCTAAGAGCGCTTGAGTCGATCTGTGGTTATGCAATGGAACGCTTACAGTCTACGTGGTTGTCTACTGGATTTTCGCGAACGAATATTCAAATATAAATTTCTGGTTGCAATTATCTGGGAGCCCATGATGAGATCTCCTTTTCGACAGCCACGATACTTACAACTTTGGCAACGGAAAGACCTATGCAGAAGCAAACTTTTGTTGTGCATACGTCGTGACGTGGCGTACGCCCGACGTATGGTGACTGAACGTACTTCTAATGGATGCATCTGTGCAACTGTGAAACACAGGCAGCGCGTATTTTCGATCACCGGAGGCTACACACCGCTGAAAAAGGGCTTTCACCGCCTATACCTAAAATACCTTATCAAATGTGCCTTGCACGAGACAATCGTTGGAGATTACCAACACCCCACCACTCATTATGGGGTAGCGTTGCAATGAATAGGCGTGGTTAGGAACTGACCAACTTCGTACTTAACAAAAAGTTTGCTATCATTAATGGAGTTCCACCACATTTCTCCCAAGCCCATCATTTAGTAGCTGCTTGGACCTTGCGCTTGTGTCCATAAGCCTTCTGTCCTCAACACCCTGGTGTACTGATTTGGAGGCACATGGTTGTGATCACATACCAATCTACGTAAAACTAAAACGGTTCCTCCAAACCTCCCCGCCGCGGGTTCTATGCACTGGCTGGCGAGCCTATCAGACGTCGTTGCACAGCGCTTGTTCAGAATAGCTTACGCCACCTGATCTAGAACATGTCATTGTGCATGTACTTCACAATACGACAATGTACTTAAACGCATCGGCTTGAACCTACATTGACGCCGAATACGAAAAACTACGCACTGTACGTCGCCGCGCAGAAAGAAAATACACGACGAAGCCTGCCTCGGGCCTTTCAACCTGCCGTCGAAATCAATGGCACGTCCGTTTACGTCTTGACAGAATGGGCACTAAGCTCTGGAGAGAATTTTGAACTTCCCTAACTCGTCGCGAGCAACTTTGCAAAATATGTAAGAAAAGTAATCATTCTCGGCTCTGGCCACTGTGCAATGTAGAAGCGAGATCGAGGTTGCAACGGACTACTGCAAAATAATTTTGCTCATAACTTCTGGCCCACTTTCATCATTTGAATGAGAAACACAAGTTTTTCTCCCGCCAAAGTAGCCAGCGTACCAGCATGGACTTTGTCAAAACCTGTGGTGCATCTGCCTTTTCAAGGAGTTACTAAATATTCACGTATACCCTCATGTTTCCTTAGGTAATTTGCCCTATCCAATATTTCTACAAAATATACCGCTTCTATGCATATTATACTGACAGATCGGTGTCTCGAACTACTTCAACAGCGGCATCCGTAATACAGAATTTGACGATCTCTAAGCGCTTCCGACTCGCTCACCAAACTATATCAATGGCCGCCGCGATAGCAGCCATTCGTAAAGCAGTCCGTTATTTTACGATGGAAATGCCTCAAGTCTAGACTATATTTTGTGACGCGAAAGCAGCGCGGAAAGTAATTAATTTTGTCCTCAAAAGAGGACTTCATTATCTCCTTGTTCAAGGTGTGGTACCATCATACGATTTCGCCCGGAGAACTGGCCATTGTATAGCGTTTCAGTAGACTCCTGGGTACTGTGGCTTATATGGAAATGAGTTCGCTGATAATAAGGCAAAGATGGTCCACAAGAATGTCAAGCGAGTATTCAACCCGTTTTCTCGACTAGACAACAATGCTCTAGTGTACACACTATTGTATGAAATACAATAGAATATACTGGGCACTGCCGAGTCACCGTCATCGGCGCCTTCAAGGACTGGACCTATACATACACGTCAAATTACCGCCTACGATCAAAAGTACTTATGCACTATTGCTACACAGGTTACAACTAGGTGTGGCGTTCACTCGGCAATACGTGCACCTTATTGGCTGTACAGACAGTCCAGACTACGGAGAGTGTCAAATCCCCAAGACTACAGAAGACGTCTTGTGCATCTGCCCGCGATATGCTGTGCAGGGACAATAATTAGTACATCTGTTCACGTTGACAAAACAACCTTCGTCTGGAAAGGTTCTGTTAGGACTTAGGCCGGATTCTTGTCAGCGTGATGTTCTAAAGGCTCTCATCAAATTCTTCTTTGAGAGCGGTCTAGATTTGACACTTTAAAGAGTCATATCAACTGCTGTTAAAATTCACTAACCACTATCTTTTCACTATTATTTTTTATTTTTATGAATGATATTGTTAACGCTATTAGTGATCCAGTACAAATTCGTTTATTTGCAGATGACTGCATGTTCTTTCATGAGATTGTTTCCCGAGAGGATCAGGCTGTTTTCAATACTAACCTTAAAACATTTATTCATGGTGTAAACAATGGCACATGGAGCTGAATGAAGAACAAACTGCATACATTAAGATAACCAAGAAAAGACAGGTGGATGTTTCCCTATAGTCCTCCTACTCTACTTCTCGTTGAAGTAAATGAATAATATTACGTGGGTGTGACAATTACTAAAAACAAATTTACTCATGAAGTTTCACGTGCCAGAACCACGATCTGATTATGAGGCACGCTGTACACTCTAAAAACAGAGTTCCGGGCACTATCTCTTTGAGGGAATATCTGCTTGTCCCATATTTCACTCTCTTTTCGAGAGTAGATCTACCCTCTTTGAGAGAGAGTAGGTCAACTCCTCCTCACAGAGTTTTGTTACTCCGCCGCAAGGGAGTGCTAGTACTCTTCGGCAGAGGGCTAATACTCTCCCGACAGGGAGTGCTAGTACTCTTCCGCAGAGTGATAATACTCTCTGCACAGGGGTAATAGTACTCCCCCAGACTAAGTGCTTCTACTCCTCCAAACCGAGTGTTTCTACTCCCTCAAACAGCGTGCTTGTACTCCTTCAGGACAGAGTGCTAGTACTCTTCCCAATAGCGTGAAAGCACGATGTAGATCCATGGTCACGTTTGAAGGGATTCGCAATACTTACATGTGGGGAATATTTGATTCCTTCATAAGCAGTTTCTGCACTTATGCTTAGTGAATGGGATGTAATCTGTAGTCGCCGAGTTACTCAAATGAAACATTTTCTCTCTTAAAAGGTCAAAATCTTTATTGATCAGTCACAAGACAAACTGAATAATAATTTGAGAAACATACTGACAAACACATAAAATCAGATTACAATGATACCCATGCACTTTAGAACACATCTTGTAATAAAACATAAGTATATCCTTACAGTTTTATCAGTATTACAGTGTAGAAGTATCCTTTAATTTCAATTTGCTCCTTCTTTTCAAATATAAAGTATACAACGGAAAGTTAAACATAGAACAAAGTGTGTAAACTCACAAAGTATTGACACTATGATCGAAGACAAATATGTGCCACATTACTGGCCAGCAAACGCATTTCTGGCACCAAACGCATGCACTTGTATGGCAGAGGTTACCAGATGAGCTGCTAAGGATGGGGCTGGTATTGTAGATAAATTGTGCAAGAAACGTTTTTTGTGGGCCATAGTCTAAGACAGCAGCTCATTTAATAACGTCCTGTACAGCGTATGGATGTTCCTCACTGAGAGTACAGTGCATTTAGAAATGTGCTGTATATTCTCATGTGAGGCTGCAGGTCTAGCTAGCTTTGCTTATATTCACATAAAGTTATTCATGTACGGGCTGCACCCCATTGTTTCTAAGTGTGTCTTGTCGTGGTTCAGCAGTAATATCCTGGGCCCGGTCTCAAAGCGGTACGGAGGCGTATCATATTTCCTATTCGGTTGGCCTCTTCACGAAAGTAGTTTCCTGGTGCCGTTGGGATTGATCCGTTACACTTTCTCACAAAAACATAAAATTAAATTTACAATATTATCTACTGTGTAGCAAATGAGTATAAAACTGCAAGGAACATTGGCATTAAAATCTTGCCCATCAAATTTATTTTCATATATGGTAGCTTTTCATTCGCATCATGGCAAGAATGCTATACTTCTGAGGAGCAGCTTGCATAATTACATGATCAATTATTGTGACTCGTTGAATATGCAATCTAACTAAACTATAGCATGGCTTCAGATGTGAACCAAAAATCATGCGATGAATATGATGCATCAAAGGCGACATAAGCGTAAGTACCGGCAGGGAAGTGCACGAAAAAGACAAACAAAGAAGCAAAACGTAAATTGAGAATGCCACCATCCTGTTTCACATATGCCTTTCATGCACGTGGATTTTGCATGCGACTATGCATATACAAAAAAAGAAGGGTTCAGTAATTTTACCGTTCCATTCGTTATGGAATGTCTACGGTATCTCAATAGCTATGGCATTTCGCGGCTGAGCAACATGTCGTTCAATTGGAATGCATAATTTAACCGCGCAAACGACAACAGACGAAGAAGGAATCACGGTGGACAAGCGCAGAACTTCATCTCCAGATTTACACAAGGAAAGCCACACATTTATACATGTATCATAATCACACTTGATAATCATCGCACAACCATCACACGACATTGGCATGCGGGCGTGAGTGGCACAAATTTCTATGTGAATAATTTGACTCTTTTTCACTCAGTGATACTGAAGAGCTGCTTACGCAGCTGCCAGATTGCATTTTTACACAGTATGCTTCATCGTTCGATTCCCGGTCATGGCGGCACGATATGAGGTGCGCAGAAAACACTCGGGCACCTAGGCTCAGATGCACGTGAAAGGGCCCTAGGGGATCAAACTTTATCCGGTACACTAGGCGACGGGGTCTTTAGTAGCTCCTCTGTTCTTTTGGCATATTAAACCCCACCAAAGAATCAGTCATTCATTCAGTATATGGTGGTAGCGATAACAGTGTTTTCATTTCGGCGCGTTTGAATTTATAAGCTAGAACAGTTATTTTTGCGGTTAAGTGAATAACGCAAGCACATAGGGGTATCCCCACGTGCGCGGCATTCCATCGTCGTCGACCCAGAAATTGCGGACGCGGAAACAGTCTTCGCTGCTGTCCAGAGACTCGAGACCCACGGGCGTGACACTGCGCCGTAGTGGTCTACTGTGAACGATGTCTTGTGGGATAGTCAGTAACTTCTTTCCGTTTGATATGAATGAATTTAAAATCGCACTCGAGCGGTCATTTGATGCAGATTCATCCGTGAAGAGGAATGTGCAACTCTCTTGGAACCGGTGCATTTGCTAGTGCGTGAGACAGTTTTCCTCTAGGTTATGCTAAGCCAATTTATTTTCAATTCCTGGAGCGTGCAACGTCACAGAAGGCGTAAATAATTTCAAAGCAGGATGATTATTACCTGGACGCAGAACATGGTAGTGCTGTGAAATACCTTTTCATTGGCTCGTATTGTGTGACCAAGCGATCAATCGCCGCCTGTGAGGTACCGCTGCAATAAGAAAAATGCAGACTGGCTGGCTTTTGGTGTCAGGTTTTTGAACAAAGGCAACCACGCTTTATTCCTGCTAGTAGTTCTGGTTAAAAGGCACGCAGTGATCGGGAGGTACGCTGCTCTTTATGCTTTTCATCCGATGTATGTACACCGCCGTTGATGAATACTTTGATTACGAGAAAGTTATGCTTTTCCCCTGCTTCTGTTCGAACACCATGCGCAGTCTGCGCTGTCACTTTTCCTAAGCCTATAAGGTTCACCATAATTTAAAGCCACTGTAATGTTTAATCTAGGGTGAGCGTGACCCGTATGTTAATCACTTCTACCTAGATTAACGAAGCGTAATTTGAGATTGACTGCCACTCTCAATATGATGCCACGGTATAGCAAGATAATTCAGAGATCAGCGCGTCCAGGCCTCCGGGGCATGCTACAGGCCCACTAGCAAATTAGCTTAAGTTGTTTAACGTTCCCGCAAACGCGATCAGCTGATGGAGCAACAAATCAGGAAGACAATTTAGCAACCTAGTCTGAGTGACAGTATTGAGAAACCCGTTCGCCTGATATTCCTCAACCCCACCTGCAAAAAGAACGAACAGAGCAAAACCAAGTCATTGTTATAAGGAAGCCAAAAGAGGTTAAAACTACTCGTTCTCGCTCATTGTCAGCTCAAAAAAAAAACACCGTGAACAATCTCTGAATACTCCGCACATTTTCATGTGTTATCTGCAACTTTTAGAAAATAAACAAGTCCCGAACAATCTATAAACTCTGCGCATTTGCATGCATGTATGCGTACCATCGAATAAACATCAACGTTTCGCGGCACGAATCATGCTGCGAACTCTTGTTTCCGAAAACATGCAAATTTTCCTCTCGCGCCACTTCGCCCTTTTCTCTGTCACGTTACCTCGTTCCTTTCCCCCAATATCTGTTTGTTTCTTTGCAGTGGTCCATGGGTATACGCCAAGGTATTTCACCGGTGACCGCTCAATCAGCAATCACTCGGTAGTTCTCTCGTCCATCCGCAATGCATTCACACGCGCTTTCTAGAAGAAAGCACAAGTTTCGGGTGGCGCAAGGACCACCGCCATATTGGGTCCAATTGAATGACCATGTAAAAACAAAACGCTCTTAATGTGCACCCATGAGCCTGACGATGGCGGCGGCTTTATTTGCTGCTTATAGTATTTTATATAAAGTTTTAAACATCGGCCATGGCATCGTGATTCATTAGGTGCGCTTGAAAACGCAAGACCATTGGTTTGATCACAGCTGGGTTACCTTTTTCTTTGCGTGATGAACGAGTGAACAAAATGCCTTTTTGCTAGCTCATGATGAGAAACACCCTAAGAACAGTCAGGCCGACACCGTGACACTTCGCGCCTGCCGACAAGAGCATAAGGTCGAATACGCTTCGCGAACACAAATGATCGCAGCATTTTAATCAAGGGACGTATTTTCGAAGCATCACATCGGGCAATACTACTTCTTTCGCCTGACGTAGTACCCATGTTGGACGATCCGAGCGCTTTTGCTCAACCAGCCAAACAGTGTGTACTAAAAGTGGTATCCCCGAAAGTGGTCGTCCAAGAAAAACGTGCGTGCGTGCGTGCGTGCGTGCGTGCGTGCGTGCGTGCGTGCGTGCGTGCGTGCGTGCGTGCGTGTGTGCGTGTGCGTGTGCGTGTGTGTGTGTGTGTGTGTGTGTGTGTGTGTGTGTGTGTGTGTGTGTGTGTGTGTGTGTGTGTGTGTGTGTGTGTGTGTGTGTGTGTGTGTGTGTGTGTGTGTGTGTGTGTGTGTGTGTGTGTGTGTGTGTGTGTGTGTGTGTGTGTGTGTGTGTGTGTGTGCGTGCGTGTGTGCGTGTGCGTGTGCGTGTGCGTGTGCGTGTGCGTGTGCGTGTGTGTGTGTGTGTGTGTGTGTGTGTGTGTGTGTGTGTGTGTGTGTGTGTGTGTGTGTGTGTGTGTGTGTGTGTGTGTGGCAACATTGTATAGTGTCCGTGTACCAAACACATTATTAACAAACTATAGAAGTCATAGATAGGAAATCGGTTAGGGTTAATTATGTGAAATACGGACAAACTGACTCATCAACGCAGCTTCTAAGAAATAGACGGACCTTATTCCTATAGTTTGTCAAACAAACACAGAGCGTCTAAAATTTGCGAACCAAATAATCAACACCAGGTAAACACTGAAACGTCGAAATACGCCTCTGAATCTGAGAAGGAAAATGCTTAAAACACAAACACTATCCTATGCTTACGTTCATACTGAGGGTTTCAGGATTCTTTTTTTTACTGACCACAATTCAATCGAACAGCTTAGTCTCTTCTGTCATACTAAACGCAGGTTATTAAAATAGGTATTTTGTCCGGAATCCGAGATAATGTGCGGAACTTATAGTATGCAAGTTTCTTGATATGTTCATCCAGCTCGTACATTCGTTATTTTGTATTTGAACTGCCCGTACGCTTCACTGATGCCTTAATTCTCTATTTGCTTCTAATCGTAAATTTCACAAAACTCCATATAATCCTTTACGTTGAGCCTGTGTTGCGTTCAGCGCGTTCACTATTCTGTTACATATAGTTACTGATGCATCATCTATTCACTTTGTCGGGACATTATCTGTTCCTGTATACGTCCTCATGCCGTATACCACCGTACAGTATTGGCAGCACGTGTAAATGTTATCGGTAAATATCAGTCCGTGAGAAGCAAACATCTGAGGTATTGAAAACAAACCCCCTTTCAGCTCAGTTATACGTGGCAGTGTTTCTTAAGAACTACTCTAGCACCGTCCGTAGAAGAAAGGAGACGCTTAAAGCCCATCGGGCTAAAGTATATGACAGCGGCTGCTGTACATCTTTGGTCTTGACTTAGCGGACATGTAACTGGAGAGAGAAGATGGTAATTTTCCCTTCTTTTTGGCTGTAAGCACATAAAATCCAGCGCAGCGTTGCAGGAATATAGTGCTCAGGGTGATAACACATCAGCGCCCCGCGAACGACGCGAAGTTGTATACGGTCAGCTACCATAATAGCTTGGATAATTTTTACTCTCCGATCGCGTGCAATTTCTTTTTTTATATATAACACTGAGACTATACTTGGATATTCAAAAGCGACGACGACATGAAGACATCCTTACGCAATCTCGGCTTCGACCATTCGTTCCCGCTGCGCGTGACAGCGAGACTTATCTGAACTGGTATGTCGTCTTTCATGTTCAACGCCGTCCATAATTTATTTATTTATTTATTTATGCCTTGGATTTTTCGCGACCGGGTACAGCAAAGTGCGGGAGACGCAAGATTTATGACCGCTTCTATTTAAAGCGTTTAAAAACACGCACTCTGCAAAATAAAGTGTCCTATTTCCCCGAGTGCATTTTCACCGTCGAACAGATTGCATAACTCCTGGCCTACCAGCCGCACTGACTGCTGCCGGTTGTACGCTTTCTGCCGCCGCCGCTTCAGTTCAGGCAAACTGACTACACCATTCGGTGTGGACCTCAATCCCGTATATACCCCCGCCCCACATTCTTTTTCAGCTCGCCGTTTGCTTCGTTTGTTCGCGTGCGTGTCCCATCCTGCGGATAGACTCTATTCTGCCCTTCTTCCCAATTTCTGCCTGACAGGGCCTCGCAGCTTCAGTTCAGCGTTCTCGCTGGGCCCAGGCAAGAGATGCAGCAGCGAAAGCGAAAAGTCGCCAAAGGGGTAGCTTCCCTGTTTTTCTTTCTTCCACTCGAACGCGAGGAGTGAACGTGACCATACGACGGAAGACTTAGAAGGCTATCGCGCGGTCGCATACGGTTCAGTGAACTGCAGCCATTTTTTTTATTCCTTTTGTATATTCCATGTCCGCTTCTTGAGAGTCTTGGCGGTTAAAACTTTAGGCTGGAACTGGCGCTACGCCTTCCCTCCAGTAGGGAAGTTTTATCCAGTGCAACATACCCATTACGCAACAAGAAGGGGGGGGGGGGGGGAAGGAAGAAAAAAACAAACTTTTTCGGCTGTGAGCTTATTGACTATGACAGAAGCATGCTCTCGCAGGAGACATTCCCATCTTCTCACGAAGAATCTTGGGATGCACACGGCGTCGTCCTTACCCGCGGCATTATTGTGTATTCTGGCCTCCGAAGCACACGCATAGAGACCACAAGTCTCAGAATCTGCATGGGGCACAAAGTCTCGCAAAAACTACTAAACTCCTAGGAGCTGTCCGATAGCGCAGTGGTTAGCGCGTACAACTCCCAACTGCGCAGGAGCATGAGTTGCAATCTCAGTGGCGGTAGTAGCAGCCTATGCCGTTGGTGAGACTGAGGTTGGAAAGGGTGACCTCATGACAACGCCGTCGTGATCTGTGTAACGAAAGGTACGGACACAACAAATGCAATTTCGAGTCGCTAACTGCTACTGCAGTAAAATTGAGCAATGATTTAACAGCTCTACTGTAAAGGTCAATTTTTCACACCACAATTCGACTTCTTGGCATACCTTTGGCTCTGCCTGAGGACCACGAGGACCCGACTTTTTATTGGTTATGTGCCACTACTATACTGAAGAAAGCGTGGCATATTCGGAACGTATTGGGCATCAAGCGTGAGCGTTTTCTTCTTAATAAGCCATTAGCAAGAAACTCGACGTTACAGAGAGAAGAGGTGGGCATCTCTCGGATGCCGTTTATTACTTGGCCTGATGGCGACTAATGTGGCGCTGGAAGGAGTCCTTGCATTGCGCGTCCTCAACCTCTTCCTTCGCTACATTTTCAACGATGTATATACCTGTAGTAGTTTACAAGTTCAAATGTAACGAGTATATATTGAACGAAACAAAAAACAATAAGCCATATACAGCATTAACCTAATGAATTAAATTCGGAAGATCACAACGCCCCCAGAACGTGCCATGAACTGAAAATAACTTGATAAAGCGCACACTCGCACGCACGCACATGCACACAAATATTGCGATGAAGATCCTCTCTTGGACTTATCCGTCATTAATTAAGAAGCTATAGCTCCGCGCAGCGATGTGGGCCGACTGTTGTTTTATTCTACTGCGCGAGCTACAGGTCGGTAGGAGACATTCATAAAGGTGTAATCAGCAAAACGCACGACCCGTACTGTGATTAACTTGAGTAATTGCGTCGAGTAGGACCGAGCACTATGCCATAGAAAGTTGGATTACATTTGTGTTTTCACAAAGACGTCGCTAGAATATCAGGGGCGTGCACGCGCTGGTTCTTGTGCCACCATTCGCAGTGTCATGTCGTTATCTGTGGCACAGTTGTGTAAAACACCGGAGACAGCCCACACGAAAACACCACACGTTTAGAAGAAAGAAAATAAAGGCTGCAAGAAAATCTTAAGAAGATAAAGACTCAAGAAATTAATGTTGCATTGATGAACCGATACACCGTGCTCATTCTAACAGGCTGGCTGGTGTCTTAAAACATGTAAAGCGGACTTAACCTTAAGATAAAATTATGAACAATCAAAATGATACTAAACGAAACTGGCAGCTGATGACGTAATTCCTAAACATGAAAAGTAATTAATCGCACTTAATGAGAATGGCATCTGGAACAAACACTTATACTATTGCTGGATATATGTTTACAGCAATCGTTCTAGTGTTTCCGGTAGTTTGCATGATAGTCTTCGCTTTATCAATTCACTTCGCTGTTTTCACCCCTTTTATATTGACGAACCACATACGCTCAAGTTATTTGTGTTATTTCATCGCTTAAAAGTACAGCCGCTGGTATTCATGTCTCAGAAGTTCATCTGGTTGCTCGTAAATCGTGACATCTCGCCCAGCCTAGGTAATCTCATTGCTAAGATATTTCAAAGTGGAGTATTTCAATGAAGTTCTAAGACTGGTAAAATAGTTCCCATATAGTATAGGAAAGGTGACCGCGAAACGGTCTACTATCGCCATGTTTCCAACTACCCTTTTTAAGTAGTTGACAAAATTTTCTGTATTTGGCTCACCTATTAGTTTCCGAAAGTTAAAATCCATTCAGGTTTCGACATGATTACTAAATTGAACTTGCAATCATTCATTTCACAGAACAAATTAAAAAATCTGGTAATGCAGGCTTGATACAGGAACCATTTTTATATACCTAACCAAAGCAGTCGACACAATCAATCAAAATATTCTCCTGCGCAAACAATGCTTTTGGCATACGCGGGTTCGCCTTTGTAATTCATTCGTAGTTATCTATATAACTAACTACATACTGTTGAAATAAATGGTAAATACTCATCATCTCAAACCATCAACCAAGGTGTCCCCCGAGGCTCTGTCTTAAGACATTTATTGTTTTTACTTTTTACTAATGACCTTCCTAGATCCCCAAATCATACCAGATGTCTCTTATACGCTAACGATATGACAGTCTATGTCTCTCACGAAAGCATAAATATACTTCTGCCACGAATTAGCTCGGTGACTTAAATAATGCCCTGTAGTGACAAGTACGGGCGCCAGCAGAAGCCGAAGAAGAAGACGGTGGTTCCTGGTGCTCGCGCTGGTTCCGCTCGGCCGTTGCCTGTTTCTGTTCATTCATATAAAACGCCGAGCGCATCTAACCTTAAACGCTTGCTGTCAATTGGTGGAAGTGCTGGTTGGAGATCCTGGAACTCTTGGAGCTCCTCTGCCGATTTCGGATGTCGTTCGATCATAAGCAATCTTTCTTGGGCCGCGCATCCGCCAGCGTTCACCACATTGATACCGGCACCCATGCACCCCTACGCCAGCGTCCACACTGAGTTTATTACGCTGATCGCCGTGTCATTGAGGAACAAGTCAACGACGTGATTCATCGTGGCGTTATTCAGTCCTCACACAGCCCTTGGTCCTCCCCACTTATGCTGGTGAAGGAAAAAGGCGGTAGCATCCGATTTCGCGTTGATTATAGGCGCCTTAACAAGATCATACGAAAAGATGTTTATCCGCTGCCCAGAATCGACGATGCTCTCGAGTGCTTGCAAGAAGCAGAGTTATTTTCCTCTTTGGACCTTCGATCTGGGTACTGGCAGGTCCCTATAAATGAGACTGACTGTGCAAGAATGCGTTTGTAACCACAGACGGTCTATGTGATTTTAACGTGATGCCGATCGGCCTGCGTAATGCACCTGCCACCTTCGAACGTCTCATGGACGACATTCTTAGAAGCTCAAATGGCACACGAGTCTTTGCTACCTGGACGTCGTCGTAGTCTTTTCGAAGGACTTTGCCAACCATCTGACCCGCCTCGCAAGCGTCCTAACTTGCCTTTCAGACGCTGGACTGCAGCTTAATTTGGAAAAGTGCCACTTTGCCGCCCGCCAGCTTACCATCTTAGGACATGTTGTCAGTAAGGACGGTGTTCTTCCCGACCCTACCAAGCTTCGCGCCGTCGCCGAGTTCCCCAGGCCGTGTACGCTGAAAGAACTCCGTAGCTTTGTGGGCCTGTGTTCGTACTTTTGCCGATTCGCGCGTAATTTTGCGTCCATAATCGCCCCCTTAACGCAGCTGCTTGCCAACAGCCAAGCCATTTCGGCATGGTCTACGGCTTGCGAAGACGCGTTAGCCACATTACGCCATCTTTTGATATCCCCACCTATCCTGCGCCACTTTGACCCGGACGCTCCTACAGAAATCCACACGGACAGCGTAAGTCTGGCTTCGAAGAGTACGTCGTCTCTTACACTAGCCGCACTCTCACCAAAGCGGAAACGAACTATTCGGTCACTGAAAAAGGGTGTCTTGCACTCGTTTGGGCAATCACCAAATTTCGACCTTACGTATATGGCCGTCCATTCGACGTAGTGACTGATCACCACGCCCTGTGCCGGTTGTTGTCATTAAAAGACCCCTCTGGTCGCCTAGCTCGTTGGGCGCTTCGTCTACAGGACTAGGCCATCCATGTTGTCTACCGGTCAGGCCGTAAGCATTCGTATGCCGAAGCTATTTCGTGCTCACCACTGCCCGGTGAGTATGGCGCTCCGTCTGTCTCCAGTTACGATTCTCCGTCTCTTGCATTCGTCGACATGCCAGCAAAGCAACGCCACAGCAACCGTATCGGCATTGATTTGTACGGCCCTCTACCGTACATCCTAGATGGCAACTGCTGGGTCATCGTTGCCGTAGACTACCTCATGCTCTACGCCGAAACTTCAGCGCTCCCGGCGACCACAGCACGTGAAGTCAGCTTGTTCATCCTTTGCAGCATTGTTCATCGACACGGTGCGCGTCGCGAGCTACTGAGTGACCGTGGTCGTTCATTTCTCTTCGAAGCTGTAGAAGCCCTCCTTCACGAATGCAACATTATTCATAGAACTACAAGCGCCTATCATCCGCAAACCAATGGTATGACTGAACGCTTTAATCTCACTCTCGGCGACATGCTCGCCATGCACGTTTCCGTTGGCCACACTAACTGGGACCGCATCCTTCCATTTGTTACGTATGCTTACTATAGCTCCAATCAGTCTACCACGGGATTCTCTCCCTTCTATCTTCCTTGTGGTGGCGAACTTTCCTCGTTTATGGACACGATTCTTTTGTATTGCCCCGACGCCTCCGAATCTACGACTCTATCCGAAGCCGCCACTTATGCCGAAGAATGTCGTCAGATCGCACGCTCATTTACCGCGCAAGACCAGGCCAGCCAGAAACATGGTCGTGACGCAAGGTTGTCTTTTCCATCATATTCACCTGGAACGTTGGCATGGCTCCGCGTTCCGTCCTCTACTCCCGGCCTTCCTACAAAGTTCAGCTCAAAGTATGACGGCCCTTACCGGGTTCTATGACAGACGTGCCCGGTCAACTGCGTCATTGAGCCCATTCAGCCATCTAGGGACCAACGGCGTCGCGGACGCGAAACTCTTCATGTCGACCGACTGAAGCCGCACCATGGCCACCAGTGCTTCCTGTTCCACAGGTCGCCAGGATGGCTCCTTTTTTGCCGGGGAGTGATTGTAGTGACAAATACGGGCGCCAGCAGAAGACGAAGAAGACGGTGATTCCTGTTGGTACTGGCGCTCGCTCCGCTCGGCCGTTGCCTGTTTCTGTGCATTCACATAAAACGCCGAGCCCATCTAACCCTAAACGCATGCTATATCAACTCATTCCTTGTGCTTAAGTAAAATATTGCATATGAAGCTTCAAAAAAACTCACTTCATGGTGTTTTGCACTGGGAAATGTGATATAAGGATTACTGTCTCATCAACGTTTGGGAAATATACTATACCAGCTTCAGACAGTGCTAAATGTTTGCGTATTGGACTAGATAAGCCCCCTAATTTACTTCATTATAACCGGTCTCTAATTCAGAAAATTGCGTTAGGTATCCACTTTGTCCTTAGAGCTTTCAACTACACATTCGATCTCGTTTCGTAGTATTATGCATATACGCATATTCGCCTTTCTTACTGCGTGTCCGTCTGGGGGAACTGGACATTTTCCTGTGGAGCACCTTGAACGACTCCATAGCTAGTCAATGCGTCTCATGACGTTTAGCCGATTTCTTTGACAAATGTCCCCCTTCATCAAGGACTTAGCGTACTCCCTCTGGGTCAGTTATTGTTTATAAAATTATCATTCATTATGTTGAAACTATATCGCCGAAAGTCATTCATTATTAGAATATAAGTGTGACTCCTGTCATCAATAACAGCAGCACAAAATTCGCAGTGAATCAAAACCTCCTTCTTCCTAAAGTGAGCACTAATTATGGAAAATTCAGTACCATGTTCGCGGGTATATCATTCTGGGAAACAAATGCACGCAGAAATAAAAATATCTGACTTATCTTTTATATCTAAGAGAATGGCTGACAATCATCCGTAGTTAATACAGGTCTATATTCTAGAACTGTATGTTTCTTCAGGCGCTATAAGTGCATTCTGCCTAGTATAAGCATTTTCTCTTGCTGCAGTTTAGCTATTGTATAACTCGTTTAAAGTTTATTTAACCCTTGTGTGTTTGTCACATATGTATTTACTATAACTAGCTCGTCACTGACTACACTACATTGCGCTCGCTTTAGGCTGGGAAATCCTTCTGGTGGTTACATTTACCTTCGGACCTCCTATAACACTCAAAATTATGTATTTGTAAAAGTTGTCTTTTGGAGATAAACTTCGCTCAACTTCACAAAAGACGTTCAGGATTCTGCACGTAAGCCTTGTTTACAAGCTTTGATGCGGAATCTTTGATGAGCTGAAAATGTAACGGGGGCAAACACTCATTTTACTAATTACATCTAATTACAGTCGGTACTGTCTCGTGCAAGCATTCTACGCGTTCAGTTTTATCGCGCTGTCCTAAAATTAATCAAAACCCAGTTCTTATGTCTCTTAAATATATAGCATGCCACTGTGATTAACTTGGCGCATATGAACTTGATCTGGTGGAACTGTTAGTAAAGAAACAGCCAAAGGGGCTCAGTTGCCCTAAGAGAAATATTTCTGCTCGGATATGTCAACCACTTTGAATTTTCCATACGGATTCCCTATATCGTTTAAGAGTCGCGGCAGCCGCGGAATCAGACAACCTCCGTTCGTGGGCGCATTCGTATGAACCGTTTTGACAGTAACATTTTTTTTTACCATCATTGCTTCGACCAACTTGGTCCACTTTCGACTTGATGGGGAATCGTTTCTGAAATTTTCCTCCGGACCTGCCTAATTATTTTTTTTTTTTAGCTGCCTGCTAAACAATGCGCGGCGATCATCTCCTGGGGCCATATTTTATAATTATTATTTTCTTTCTTTTATTCTTTTCCTTCATAATTGGCTCGCACGATTGGAACGGCTATTCGGCGGAGCAGATGACGAAAAAAAAAAATAGAAACGGAGAAGAAGAATACTAGCAAAATAGATCTGCCCACTCAGTGCGCAGTTGCCGCGCACGATTTTGCCGATGAACCGCCTGTGGACGCACCCATAATAGGCAACAGCTTTCGAAGACGCTAAGCATTGTTAGCTCACTTTCTTAAGCTGCAGGTGCAAACACTGCTGTTATTGAAGCGTCGACATTGACGTATATGTCGCCTCATTAATCTGGCAACACACATCAGTCACAAACGTCACTGTCGCTGACTGATTCTGTCTACCTCGAAAAGACAGTGTCCGACTCGGTTTCTCAGGACACTACGAACACATTTAAGTAATATAATATTGAGCGAGAAAAATTCCTCTAAGCAGACATTCCGCGCAACGATAGAGAAAGTGCTCTTCTGAAAAGCTGCTTACTGCTAAACACAGAGCGATACGCTGTCATAACCAAGCAAAACCAATCATTCTTTGCTACAAAAAATGCAGAAAATAAAGTAGAAAGCTGAACTAGGTGGATGCCGGCTGCGGCATATCTGCAGCGCTAAAGATGGAACCACGCTATGAAAGAGACAGGAAGGGTGCAGGACATCAACTGCTTTACCAAACTAGAATCAAGCAACACAGAGCGAGAAAAAGCAGCGATGCGAGTGATAATTAACAGATATATATTCACTCATCCTGCATGCGCTCCTCCGCACAGACCTTGCCAAATTACTTTTTTTTTTTTTCAGCGAGAGCAATAGAAGAGCCGCGCACGCAGTTTCCTCGTTTCCTCAACTATTGTTGTTTTCGGTATAGTAAATGTCAGTCACACTTGTGCTCTCAAAAACTAGTGTGCTCTCGCATCTTCCGCAATTGATTATGGGATCGCCTGGCACTACCAAAGGGTACATCTGCACTACTAGTATTTCCTCTGACCATATATGAGGGAATGCCACGCGTGCTTGACAACGTAACATTTTCACGTCAAAGAAGTGTGCAGCATGCCACTCCTGTTATTGCGCATGACAAAGCGCGTTAGATGCTTTCTTGCCCATGTTCGAAAGGCCTGGACAAAGGCGCAGAACTTCGCCGTGAAATCTTTATCGGGTGTATTCCAATTCATAGTAACATTCTCGAAAATAAAGTCGATGATAACCTCGCGTGCATGGCACGTGGCATAGCCGGGGCCCTGCCTTGTTCCTCTCCTTTCAGGAGGTGTATGTCAGAGATTGCGCACGATATACGCGCGGATCTCGAGAAATGCTAAAGAACGTTAAACGTTAAAGAACCCCAACGGGCCCAATTTCCGGAGTCCCCCACAACGGCGTGCCTCATAATCAGATCGTGGTTTCGGCACGTAAAACCCCGTAGTTTCTTTAACGTCAAGCCATGGTGGAACGTCAACAGGAGTTGAAGGGAACAGTCAGTCGTTGCTTGTTTTCGCCAGCCGATTGCAGGAGCGTAGCTGTCATTAGCTTCGCCAAGATTGCAAATGATATTTCACACGCAGTAAAATACGTCACAATAGGGGCTTGGTGTTATGTAAATATTCATGCCCCTGAATCATTCCTCCGGACTAACATCACACACTCGCCCGACGTAATAGTGCGGCCCGCTCAAGAGAACCCTAATGATGGCTCTCTAAAATCCTACGTGAGTGGCTCAGCCACAGTCGGTGTCAACGTTGAGTAGGCATGACTAGTGCTGCAAGTTTTCGGCATATATTTGTACTGAACGAGAGTGTTTATCCTTCATTAGGTCATTACTCATTAACTCCACGTATTGATCACGAGTTCAGTTGTTGATGTCGTTGAAAAGTCCCGTATTAGGCAAATAGTTCGGCAAGTTGGTTCGTATGTGACCTTACTGGTGTGCCACAATAAGCAAACTTAAGTGAAGATGATTCCGGGGGCTTTTGCATTGCTCTTTCTACCAGCACCCCTACCAGCAGACTTCAGTAGTGTGTTGAAATGGGCTGGTTTTTACATTACTGAACTTGATGGAAACAGCGTTACAGGACGGTGACGAGAGGAGACAAACACGACGCAGCAGACAGATTCGCGAGGGTTTTCATTCGAAAAGAGTGCTAATTATCGGCTAGCCACCTTCGCTACTATTCCGTTCGCTATCATGGTTGGTCAGCGTCATTTCTGATGAATTGGTTAATGTTCCGAAATCTTTGTGAATCAAGACCCATTTTTTTTCATCAGCCGCAGCCTTTTAGCAGAATTTGTTTCCATAGCATCTCTCTGTCACCGGCCAGTGCTTTAGTTATCGCATTGTCTTACGCCATAGTTGGCCTGTACAGTTCTTACAAATCATTCGCGGGTAAGAGCGTCTTTGTTGTGTAAGACCTCGTCCCATGGTTGCAAAGCTGATCGTACGCTTGAGCGTCTCGTGAGTAGAAACGCAAACCAATCGTTATAGCGAACGTTTAGTAACAAATGGTGATCGGCCATTGACCAACAACGTTTACGAACGAAAAGCTCTTTCTCTTTAAGACGTTGTTTACAGGCAGGCGTTATTTGTACTGCCGAGGCTGTTAGAGTTACTATTTATGATCATATTATGTTTTCCTTTGCATGTGCAGCGACAATGGCGGGAGAGAAGATCAAGTCCCTGTAATGGTAAGTACAACAATTTAACCAACGCAGTAAAGCAAGAACACTTCACGAATTCGTGCGAACAGCGTGAAATAAACGTATAAGCGCAGAGACGCTAATCGATGTCGTCGTATGATTTGCTGGTGGTAAAACCCTAGCAGTTCCAGTCAGAAGGCATTGTCCCAATAAAGAGAACAGCAAAATCTAACGAAGCACGAATATAATACCCTTGTTCAAAATTTTGTAAACCACATTCCAACTGGGAACACGATTCATGAAATTCAAGGCGCGGCTTCCAATGTATCTGGCCTTTTTCATTGCAGGAACAGTCACTCAATTTATAAGAGATAATACCGCTATGCAGAAAATGCCGCTCGTTACGCTAAATCAGCTGTTTGAATGCTTTATTCGCACTTAAATAAAAAATGCATATATAATCGCTTCCTAAATTTTTTTTCTTGACTACGCTCGATAAAGAAATCAGAACTTCCATCTAGGTTTGATTGCGCAGCCATGGGACAGTAAGCTTCAGATACCTCAAACGCTAATGACAGGGTTATTCGCTGTTTTCTTCCCAGGCTACCGGGGTTAACGTCTCACAAGGTCGTGTGTATTGTACCCTAAATACATATAAACAGCTGCCGAGCAATCCCAATGTAATAAGGCGAATACAGCTGCACAGGTAGAACTGGCCGAAGCAGGGTGTTTTCCTTAAACGCCAATTTTCACTTGCTCTCGGCACTCGGTAGTATTACCATTAACTCTAAAAGGTTGCGTAGAATGTACACCTTTACTTTGCCTCTGTGTGTGGCCAACATTTTTCACCGGGGCACTTGTAATAGGCTGAGGCAAAGCAGAAAAGAAATTCAAGATTGCTGCTTCTCCTCCACAACTCCGCTTCCAAGGGTCGTTGCTCTATCTAAATCTCTCTCGCCCGCTGAAGTCTCAGCAATGAGCATACTTCGCGAAGAGGCTTTTTTCACACGCACCATTAGCATCTGCGCGCTCTCGACAGTTGAATAAAAAAGGGATACATGGGGGAAGAGAGAGAAATACATAGCACACACAGCACGATCATTGAGAAGACTGCGAAGAGAAAGAACTACG